>NW_015373896.1:4379631-4509494 GCF_001272555.1 Dufourea novaeangliae | reverse complement strand
GGGGGGGGGGGGGGGTGTGGGGATAAGATCTCGGTCACGTAATTAGAAATCAGAGATTCACGAGGCGGCAATAAATCGAAAAAGCAACGGCTAATGGCACGCGTATTGACGTATCCATCGGTCTATCGTTCATCTTTCTCACGAGTTCCGCCGGCACGCAGTCCGCCTCGCGGCTACCCGCGATCGTCCACCTTGTCCTTTTTTTTTCCCCACCCTCTGTCTTTCTATCTCTTTCGTCCGTTCGTACTCGTGTACAGTACCTGGACGAGGAGAAGAGACGGAAAGGATCGACGTCTTGGGAAGCTTTCCCTCCTCTCCAACGGGCCGGTGCGCGCCTCGTGAGCGTAAGTACGCTTGATTTACGTTAAAAGCTAAGTCGGCCCCGCTGTTCGGTCTTTATCGAAGGGGGTAATGCGATGATGATGGACGACCGACGATTTGTAGAAGGCGGAATGCGCGCTGCACGCAGATATATGCGCGCCTCCGCAGTGTAGGATGATTATTGTAACTCGATCCTGGGACGCGGTCAGGTAGAAAGCGGTGGAATTTCGTGGACACGGGAACCGTTTTGGACACCTTCGGATCACGGTGTTAGAACGTTTCGGAGGTGGCGGTAGCTATGAAGGGATTTTTCGAGAATTTCTAGCGAGATGTCAGAAACACGAACGAATCTTTGACCACCTATTGCTATCAAAGGTCCAGGAGTTAAACGATCGAATTGTCTTTTTGAGGATTTTATAGCTGGGGCTTAGGCTAGTGGGAATTTTCATCCTCAGTGTAGCTACTGTGTGAATTCTTTTCATATCGAAACTTTGTAAGTATGCAGTTTATAGTTTGAGATTACAGGTTTTGAGGAATGATGACATAGAGAAATTGATCTAAATATGGGGTAACAATTTTATTTCAATTTTGCTCTTGAGTCATAGTTTCACACAATTCCAGCTGGAGTGAAACATATAACATGACCCTACACTTTCAACTAGATACCATATTTAGACCCTAGCCTGTATTTGGGTCGCTTTACATATGCGCGCTGGAACATTCAGTCCTTTGAGTATTAAGACTATATTCAGGGGGTAACTTCAGATCTATAAGTGGTTTAATTGACTGTATTACAATTCGAATTGAATCATCGAATCAGTCATGGTAGTTGTCCTTACATTATTTTATAATACCCTTCACAACATATGCCTTCCATTATGTTTACTCCAAGGAGCTTACATTCTCCGCACAAATCCAAAAGAAACTAATATTTCAAAGTTGCTTCTTGAATCCTAGCCAACACGTACAATAACAAGAAATACTGCTAAGACGAAGAAATCCTCCAGAACTCCAAAGGAAATTCGGTGTACCGTTTCCTGAACCTCGAACCGTTTCTAGTTTCCGTGGATGGATACGAGGCACAAGTTTCCACGGAAACACGCGAACGGTCCCCGAAGGCTGCATACGAAATCGTAAGGGGGGCAGTAGGAGGCACGGTTAATCGAGTCGTAAACATCGAACGCTCGTCCTCCGCGTGATTTCTCGAAGCGAGGAAATGCAAGAGCACGCTGCTGGCCGGCGCGACCTTTTTTTAACGATCCGTAGCCGCCGCTCGGATTACCATAACCGATCGATTACCGGCCTTCCAAGAGAGGAGTTTCACCGGGAGATGAAGACGTTAAGCCTAGGACTGGCCGGAGCCCCGGGGACCTGGCCGCAGCGCGCTGTCACGAGGAGCACGATGTGTCCGCGATGGACGTTTTCACACATTCACAGCGACCGCCGGGGAAACACGCTCGACGCTCGGTTTTTTTGTCGTGATCCCCTTCCGACTACGTCGATATCGAAACGTTCGAACGGCTTCGGATCTCAGCCGAGGAGGGGTAAAAAGAAGAGGAACCGGAGTCCGGGGGATCGTAAAGGAAACGCGACCCGACGGTGATAGAGCCGATGAATATTGATGGTGGCGAGCTGGAAATTTTTAGTCAGACTGGGTTTTATCGCCTTTGACCATCGTGGAAACATTGGAGTGCTAACGGGGACACGGTGATCCACTGTGGAACAAGAGCTTTCGAACACCTATTGGAGAAATGGAAGATTGGGGAACTGGTTACAGGTGTTTTGATGTGTTAGCTGGCTTGTAATTCAGTTTTCGATCGGAATCTATAAGTTTTGTGATTTCTTTTGAATAGAAAGGAATATAATGTGACACTGATGATCTACAGGAATTGGTATCAAAATACCTAGAAGATATACATATTCTATTAACAGTCAGTAGTGAATAGGAACGTTTACTCGACTTACATAATAACCCATGCTAATTTGATACTGAAAGAGTATTCACCGAAACTGTGTGTTCGTTAGAATGATAAATGCTCTAAGTTAATCATCGGAGGCAAGTTAGTGTGAAGGAAATTTGGATAGCCAACGCGAATACACACACAGAGTCTCGGCTTAATGAATCATTTACTAGTATATTTAATTATAGACACCTGGACAGTCAGCTACAATTTAACGCAATTATTCGTACGAAGTCATAAAATGGCCAAGATCCTTCATTAAGTAGTAAAGAAACCTGAGGAAGCTGTTCCTCCACGAGGAGTCCACTTCATTAATCAGTCGAATTATCCTCTAATAGAATCTGAATATACCTCAAGTGAAAGAAGAAAAGAGCATTGAGTATTCATGGTTAAAGGGCCGAAGATCCGGTCGGGGTGAATGAAACCCCCCCTGTCTGAGGCCAAAAGTGCATTAGCATTAGCACCCTGAGAATTTGCAAGCTCGAGCGAGCCTGAACGTCTGCCCACTGGCATTGGGCATTATTATCGCGTTACCACGTAATCGCCCATATAACTTACACAGGCATGAATTATCATTAACGCCCGCAGCATTCGCCTGCAGGTAGATTTCAAGGTGTTGCGCGCGTATTCATCGCTGGCGAGCACTCGCCGATGCTTCGTCGTAACGGCACGTGTCACGAGCTTGCGATCGCGCCTGTATCCCTCATTATTATTTTGCTTTTTCTTAGAATATTTGAAGCACCAGTTAGATTCTTGAAAATAGATGTGAACTTCAGAAGATACAAAGAAGTGAAATTTATGGTCGTTTGGTATGGGTAATTGTTTATTCACAGTTCAAATGACTCAGATTTTAAATGTGGTCTATTCAAGTGTTCCTGCGATTCCTATTTAAATGCATCACTTTTTTGGTTCTAAGTAGAAACCGATTATATAGGAAGAGGTTTGGGTTAGATTGTCTATTACCAAATTTCCCACTGCATTCTATAAATGCACCCTTGCACTCACGAAAGAAACTTGTACAGTCTCAGATGGGACCATCCACTTAATTTTCTGCTAAATTTTTTAAAGCAGTTATTGTGCACTATCTTTTTCGAAATGATTCGAGAAGAGGGAAGAATTCACAAGAAAAGAGATCTATAACTCACACTGACCAACGAGCCCGTCGATAAAATGATTTCTCGGATACATTTCTTTAGCCGCGGGGCCTGATGTTAATATCCCGAGAAAAGTCAGGCAAAAACCACCGAGGAGAATCAACAGAGATCGCTCGAGAACTCGCGAGAACGGAGAGGATCGACGAGAAATGGCCCCCGGCGTCTGTGGCGGCCCCAGCATCGGCGGGGCGCAAGATCGTACGATCTCGGAACAACAACGTTGGAGGCTTGTAAACCAACATCACTCGTGAGCTCCAGATTCCAAACGATATACTGTACACACCGTGGAGAGACGGTTCGTGCCTCGTCGTCGTTTCGGTCACGATTAAGACAATAAGATTTTACGATGTCCCCTATTTCACGTTATCCGGGGCGGATCGCGGTCTGTTCGTAATGTTATTACATTTTCATCGGGGGTACACCCGCGGGGGTTTCGTAACCAAAAGATTCCGTCCCCCCAACCGCCGATTGATTGTGACCTACTCTCTCGATAGCCCAGCGTCCGCTAACAGCCCGAGATCATTTAATAACTTACGCCGCGCTGGAAGATTACGATCGGTGCAAGCCGGTATACACAGGGGGGAATCGGATCACGGCCTGTAATCAAATGCTGTTACCGACTTTTATTACGCCGTTAATGCGACTCTGTGTGGTGCGATCGTTCGTGCGCGCGCGCGGTGACTTCGTTCTGTTTCGCGCGGCGGTATGCAAGTGAATTGGAGTGGGGAGTTAATCTGGAATTGGGGAAATAAATTCGACCGATTTCGTTACCACCGGAGTCATTAAACATGAATAAATCCCTGTTGACTACTGGCGTAACAACGTCGAACGAGAGATTCGTTTTATTATTTTTTTTTTTTCTTGGTTGATAATTAATTCTCCGATCCTCTGCTTGCAGGGTACACGGACGCGAATGGCAGACCTGTTCTCGAGTTCGAGGACGAGCCTGATAGAAGGGAAGCGCTCTGCGTTAAGGATGTATCGTCGTTTCTTCTGTATCTCACCCGTTTACCCAGGTGTGTATCATTCTTTTGTGATTTCGCGGAAAAATGTTCTGGTGACGTTTAATATGTGTTTACTTGATAATCTACTGACGACTGTGGGTTTGAACAGTATCGGTGCCCGTGGCTCCGATTGGAGACATTTTCGTCAACGTTTGGGTCTTGCAGGTGACTCCGATCGGAGCCACAGCTTATGTTGATTTTCTTTTAATCGGGATTAAAGTGGCACTGAGGGCGATTTTATGTTTATTGTGTAGGCATATTAATAGAAAAGATGTCGGTGTGTCTAATTACATGGCTATTTATAGAAGTCGTCCTAATTAGCTCTATTCGTAGTGGCAGCGAACGTGTTAAGCGTCTCGCGTAGGTATCGTTGTATTGCGATAACACAGTTATGATAAATGGATTACATATTCCTGTATGTAAAAACGAGAAATTCTAATCTAATGAAGTCGAATTACATTATTTTTCCAAAACGACCTATACAACTGAGGAAAGATGAATATATTGAATATATCAGATGTACGCTTACGATCGTTAGCGCGTTAGAGTTGAAAATTGTGAAGACGCAATGAGAGATATAAATTGGTTGATATAGTCGTAAATTATCCATACTTAACGTTCATACAATTACGAAAGAGATTCGATAATTTTACCGATTTAAGATCGGTGCTCCTTCTTACCGCGCATTGAAATCACCAAATTAGCCTCTCTACGCGAACGTTCAGACCATTATTGAAAGAAAACAAATCGCGCTATCAATTTCACATTTTCAATACTCTATTCTGCAATCATTTCCCTTTCTAATGACGAAACCCCAGGCGATCCGTCTTAAAGTCCGTCAGAAATACAACCTCTTTCTGTACCTGCAGCAATCGAATCGTCGATAAGCCTTAAATGTCCGTCATTAAGCGATTTCGCGGTAGCATTACCAACAGCTCGAGTATCGATAATTCCGTTTCAAGAGCTGCGTGAACCGTAATTTCACTCTTACTTTTCAACCATATCGCTGGAATACCAAATTGCTGCTCGAGATCGTTTACTCCGGACGAAATAGAATATCAAAAGATTCGACACCAATTCCCAAAGAGACCAGCTTGCAACAATACTTATCGACAGAGGGAAACTCGTATTCTCTATGGGCATCGAATTACGCTCGAAACGAACGATTTACTATGCCCTGTCCGCGCGGATTTCCCCGTGATCACTCGAATAATAACTGCAATCGACCGCCAGGGAATTGGCAATTTGTTAATTCTCGCGGTGTGGGGGAGAAGACGGGAACAGGCGTGCGCGCGCTTTCCAACAAATAAACCTGCCCGACGCGACCGGTCTCCGTAATAATTATAATTTTCCCCGGGCCGTGACATCCCCGTCACGCCCACCGTAATCACAGACGAGGTGCAAAATCGCGGCTTGTATATCGTTTCTGGCCGACGTCCTCCCGTCCATAACTACGAATTTCCTAGCTGAACGTGCACGCGCGCGTTCTGCCTTCGAGGCGAGACCGCCCGGCCACGGTCATTAATTAGCCGAACAGTTACGACGTTTTTCTAATTAATCTTTCGCCGACCTCGAGCCCAGACGGGGAACTAATCGCGAAAGGGTGGGGGGGGTGACGATGAAAAATTGGCCCGGTTAATAATTACGGTGTTTCGTTCGCGCGATAATTTAATTACGTGGATATACGACAAGCGTGTTATCGTTGGCGTTGAATTGATTCCCTTCCCTCCACGCAAGGAAATAGACGGCGAACGTTCGTTTAAGAGGGGTGTTAAAAGAAATATGGTGAGGTGAGAGGGGAGACAGGTGTCGCCGTTCACTTGAGTTTGTAGATTCTTTTCTCGAACCCGTACCGCCGTGAATTTTCGATCGGTATCGACGCTCGCATTAAAACCGTATTTACTGTGTGTGCATTACCAACCACCTGAACCAAGGCTGAATAAAAGCGTGTGTTGTGCGGGACGACGAGAAAGGCGGTAAATCATGCGCCACTTAACGCGTCGGAATAGAATTTTGAATAACGATCGTTCCATTATCGTGGCATCGAGGAAAGTGAACACGGGGAAACTGAATATATTTCGCGTTACGTAACATCGGCCCATTGTTCGGAGAAAGTGTATATTTCATTGATAAGAATCGGGGCATAGCGCCAATTTATTTTATTGCTTATACTTGCGCCGCGGCAACCCCGTTTATCCTTGCGGCCGGCACCCGCCGGTCTCTCGATCGATCGGGCCCAGGGATCACGGTGCCAATTCCTCCGTCGCCTTGTGTGCCTCCAATCGTCGATTGTACAATTTCCTCGATTCGACGTTCGATGATGTAGGCTGGAGAGCAAGACAATTCTCTCGTATTCTTTGGCTAGGTTCTCTGGATTTCCGTTCGCGTCTACCGACGAAATTGCAATTTCCGTCGGGTTTGTTTGCTTTTATTCCGTCGGGTGCGTTTGAGGTTCGTTGGAGTGGAATTGATAACTAGTTTTGTAAATTGAAACGAATGTAACGTGTTGGGAAGAGATGATAGTATGGATTTTTACCACTGTACTGTCTTGAAATAATTCTTTGTTCCTTTTAATGGTAATATTCACTTTCTAAGGAATGGAACGAATTATAATAATGTTAAATTAGTTCGAATGTCTAGAATAGCTCGCAGTGTCTTATCAGGGCATTGAAATTTCCAAGTGATCGTGGAATCTTCCGAAAGATCGTTCGAAATCACTTCATTCGAATGGATCACTTGACACCGGGTACCAGTGAGCCAAACCTTTCTCAAAACAAGACATTAAAAAACCAAGCACACAAAATTACTAAAGAATCACTAGTCCCAGGAACATAGAATATTCCTTCTCCCGCGAAGTGTTGGCCACGATCGTAAACACCCAGATCCGTGTTGTGTTTTTTTTTTTTTATTCCGTGGCTCTGGATCACGATTAAGAATCGTTCCGATGCTGGCGATCAAAGGGAGGGTGGGAGGGCCCCGCCGATTGTCAGTGAACCTCAAGAGGAGAGAACCAAAGGCGATCGTAAAGGATGCAGTCGGTGGCCGAGGGGACTGTGCGCGCGAGAGAAGACCGTCCTCCCGGCTCGCCGCTTGTTTAACCGCATTCGTATGCTGCCCGGCTCATAAAACATATCACGTACGATAGCCACGGCAGCCTATTGCGGTATCGTTCATCGCGCGGCTTTATGGTGCCCCGTGCAACCGTCCCGAGAGTGGAAGCAGCCTCCCCCTTCTTCCTTCGTGCCTTTTCGTGGCTAAAGCGATATGAAGCTCGCCGCGCGGAGAGAGGACTGCCCGGCGAGCAATACACAATTCTGCTCGGGGCCACCACTCGAGAAACGTCGTTCTATCTTTTGGCATCTTCGAGGCGGTTTCCGTGTCCGTTCCCCTCGTCCGACAGAAGGAAAACCGACCGGAAAGTTTCGCGGTGCCCACGGCTTCTACCGCGGAGTTTCACTGCGATTGGCGGTGAATACTTCGAAAGGTGGTTGCGTGGCTGGAAAATAAGGATGGAGTTATGTGAATTTCTTTTTTCAAAGGGATTGTGAAATATACATCCCAATTGGAACGTTCGGGGCACTGTTTCGTTAGCCATTTCTGTTGACAGTTTGACTGCCGCGTCATATAAATATGGGTACGATGCAAGGAGGCTGGATTATTTAATTATCGGTGGAAAATTTTTGCATAAAATTAATATTGCAATTAATTTAAAGTTACACCGACAACCTCTGTTAACCTTTTAATAATTTTAAAAACAGCAGGCTTTTTGATTATCTTTTAATTAATGTTCTGGTTTTGATAGAAGATAATTACGATGAAAAAAAAATTTTTTTCGAGTAAAAGAAGTTAGAGAAATAGAAGAGTTCTGCGTACAGGTGGCATATAGGATAAATGGGCTGTAAGTAGAATTTGTTACGTTGGGACTTGGATGGCGGGAAAATTTATAATGAAGGGAAACTTTCAAACTTTATAGAAATTACTAGCGAAAAGCACTTGAAAATTGTTTCTAATCAATTTTGAATACGGATTAAGTTAATTCAGAGAGTTCTACAGCAGTGAGTTCGACGAGGGTTTCATTGGCTCTAAAGAGCTCCAACGATTAAAAGTGCCAATACGATTGTGTATGGCAAAATGGGCAGACGTCAATGAAAAAACGATTAAGTGCGGTCTGATGGAAAATCTGACCGTGTTTCCGTACAGTTAGAGAGAAATTCCTAGTTACGAGGCCTACTTTGTCTTTCCTTGACCGTGAAACGGAATTACAGGAAAACCGTAGGAATACGTAGAATCCTTCGTGATTTCCCATCGGCAATCGGGAGTGAATTATCCGGGAAATTCCAAAGTGTATTTTATAGTTCGCGTAATGATGCCGAAATAGGCGGAGATAGAATCTACACGAGAGATTTTCCCATGGAAAAACAGTCGTTACCGAGTTAAAAATGTCAAATTACAAACGTGTAATACGTTTCGCGCGCGAATACTTAGCGTGACAGGTTGGAAATATGAAGCTTTCGTCCTTCGTGAACGCAAATCACCGGGAACTGAAGTAGAACTTAATGAAGAGGTTTTCTTCGCCAGCGTATAAATTCCTCGTACGATATAAATTCTTATTTTTTTTCCATTTAACATTCACGTCTGTCCTAAGAATCTTGCCTTCCTAACCGAGAATGATAAATTAACTGGTTAATTATCCGTTTGTTCGTTCATTCGTGTAATGATTCACTCATTTAATCATACCTGCACCAGTATAAACCACATTCTTACATTTGTTACGGCCCCGTACCGATCAAATCGTTCTTATTAATTTTCACTTGTGTCTACATCGACATTTATAATCGAAAAACTATCGGGGATTAACAACTCGATAAATCATTTAACACGCTTCGAGATATCAGATATATGTATCGTATCAATAAAACGTTCTCCGCTCTCGCGTCGTTAAACACCTTGAGAACAAATTAATCAACAAAATATCGTGAACCCCAATAGCGAGACCACGTGATAAATCCTCTTAAATCTTCCACTCGCAACGGCAATTATGAATCGATTAAAAACTCTGGTGCCTTGAATATACTACGAAATAACTTCCTTAGAATACCCTCAGTGCACCGACTAAACCATACAATAAAACACAACTCTGTCCAATCCACCAGAACCCAGTGACATATGGAGGGGGTGAAGCCCTTAACGGGAAAGATTAACAGCTCCATCGTTCAAAAGAATTTCCAATCGAATAATCCATCGAACACTAAATCCCAGGGGACACGGTTTTCCCACGATTCCTCGAAACAATCGTCGCGAACGGACAATTTCACCGTGCGCAAGAGAGAAAGATAGAGAGAAAGACGAGGATTGTTGGGCATCCCCCGAAACGGGTACGCGGAAGGTCGCGCGAGGTTGCGGAACGTTCTGCTCGTCGCGATCATTACGCATCCATTATTACCCCGCGTCCCTGTCGATATTCACCAGTAGCGGAGAGGAAGAAGAAGAAGAAGAAGAAGAAGAAGAAAGCGCCCGCGGGTGCACGCGAGCCAGCCACAGCGAACTACGGAGTTAGGAATTCACCGACGAAAGCCGACAGTGTCATAATGATCCTCTGAGCGGAACACGATCGCCATAAATCAGCGTACCGGTTACGCGGGATTCATTAGCATTTTTCGTTTCTCCGGCGCGGTGGGAAAGCGCGAATCCGACGTTGACATAGCTGCGAGTCGCGGTCTATCGGTGGCAGATTATTCGCGGATCGAGGCCGCTCGGGACGGATTATTTATTCGCCTGGCGGCGAACAACAAAACGTCGCGGCGCTACTCGTGAAATCGACCTATGAATTTTCACACACATTCCTCGGGCAGGAATTGTTTGACGATGATCCATCGTAGGATTGTCTTATTTTTAATTGGGATGTGCGTCAGCGGGTCTTTTAATATGGTATCTGAAAGACTTTTGCAATCACAAATGAAGATTAGTGAAACAATTTTCGAGAGCTAACTTATTGGTATTATACTCGAGGAGATTCCTCGATGAATGCGACAGAAGCAAAGAAGTGATTCAAATGATATTATGTAATTGAGTTCAGGTATCTTCGGGTGAAAGGAACACGAAAAGTTATTCAAAGATACAGTGGGAACAAATGACACACATTCATCTTTCACAATTGAAAGGTTAACGGAAGTATTAACACGTCGACTGCCACAGTGAAAAAGACCGTATCTAGTCAGACATACTTCATTTCATTTTTTATGTCATAATTGGTCTTGTTTTAAATTAGACTGCGACATTAATTTTATGCAAAATTTTGTAAAAGCGGGCATTGAAAAAAATAAACCGCTCGTTACGATTTCTTTCCAAATAATCACCCCCATGGTCATATCTCGACCCCGATCGACACAGGCCCGCGACGATCGAGGTCGCCGTGTGTCTCAACGAGCGTCGCAAAGATAACGGATAATCTCGCGTCGACTGTGGATCGGTAACCACCAGTCGATCCTATTTTCCATATCAAACCGCGATACGAGCGATCGCGGGGCCGCTTCTTTTAATTGCCGTGCCGTACGAAGATTTATTAGCCCAAGGTCGATGCTTTTCACTGCACACGGCTCTGCCGCTTCCTGAATCCGGCAGAGCCTGTCGCGGCGGGGGCTGAAAAATCGCGATCGTGCACACCGCGGAGCACGCCTCGATTTCGCGAAAGGGGCGAGGAAGGGGATTTGAAGGTGAAATGGCGAAAGTTCCGGAACACGTTGCCTCGCTGCCACTCGCTCTGCTCTCCCCCTTTTCCTCGCCTGGGACGCACGCACCGTCGCGACGCGGCTAGTACGCGCGATTCCGATCAGGGGGAATGTTTCACGGGCCGCCGAAAGACAACGGCGCGAATTATGGCGGACGATCGCGAACGGTCGATAACAGAAAACGGCGGCCGAGCGCGTGTATCCAGATTTTAGCGAGAGCGGATGTCGAGCTCCTTGTTGCACGGCTCGCGGGAACTGGCCGCCCTTTTGTGAATCGATTTATGCCTTTCCCGGATGGCGTGATGTTTGTTGCGTGAACTATCGAGGAATTGGTAGGCAGTTTTAGAGAGGACGTAGGCCATTGTGGAGATGAAGCTGACCTTTTGTGAACCACCGTTCGCGAAGCGACTGACGACTGTGAATATCCTACTTTCAGTAGTACATACGTAACAACTAGATTATGGACTTTATACAATGGTAATTTACGTATATCATTATTTTCAATTAATGATACATCATTCGAAAGCTTAGTTATTGCACAATGTATCCTTATTGATAAACGTTTCACGAATTCGAGAATTGCGAGGGTACGAATACTTATGTGACTCATTGTACGTAATACAATAGGAACTTTCACCAAACGTAACCCCCTCTGCATCGAGTAGTAATATCCTAAATGCACCCCAAAGTATCTACGTTGTGGACGCTCGAATAAGTAGCCTATGTTCTGAAGTAACGCTCACCGAACAATTCCGAATTATATTCGACATTCTATACGAATGAATTCCCACATCCTCGACTCAGAAAAGAATCACACTTCGATCTAACTCCAGTCATAACTCATACTGAACAGAAAATCTCTGTATCATGTTTGATCTACATAAAATCCTCAGCTACGAATATCCCTGTTCTCGAATTCTTGGTAGCTCCGTCGACTCGACGATCCAACAAAAATCGAGCCTGCAATAAGAGAACCGAAGCCTGACTCCTAACTGCCCATCAATGCAAAGAGTCCATCGGCACAGGCAGGGAGAGAGAAGGAGACGAAAAACAAGAGAACCAGAGGGGAAGAGTGTCGGAGGAGGCAGATACGATCTCGGAAGTGGGTCGACAAACTGCAGTTCCAGATCTTCGTCCCGGAGGGAAAAGTGAGATAGCGACGAGGGACGTTTCGCCGAACCCGTTACCGTTACCGTCGAACACGAGGGTGGCTGAGAGAGGCGGAACAACCGACGAGATTCACGCTGGAGGGGGTATGGGACGAGGGGTAGGGGGAGCAGGGTAAAAGGATTGATGCACGTCCATAACTCATGCAGAAACGCGGTCAGGTGCACAACTGGATCAGCCAGAGATCCCCCGCGATCCTATCGTCCTACGATCTTCCGTCGTGACTCCCTCTCAGCGCGATACGCGATACTCCTTGAGGAGCCTGAATACCACCGTGGCGGTCATTGTTGCTGGCTAATTGTTATCTGAGAATGTCGTGGATTAAAAGACCCGGCATGAATGGGAGAGCATTACGTTCAGAGTCTGTAACATATGTTGGTTAAATTTTGCTTATTTATTCGACTGAAATGTGCAATTGCATTTTGCAATTGTTTCTGTAGTGTATGGACTGCAAATGTTCGTAAAAATGCTGTTCTTGAAAAGTTAGAATTAAGGTGTAGTTAAACGAGGCGTCTTGCATACCGGGTAATTCGTTTAATTGTAACGGTTCATCTGATAAGTGATACAGAAGGAACAAATAGATTTTCTTGTTAGTAAAATGAAAAAATGGAAGTTATTGCAGCATCGGGAATGATAATAAAGAATTATGATTTTGACCCTGGTGTATATTGCTCGGGTCAGATGGATTCAAAAGGCAGAGCCTAACTTTCAAGTCGTATTATTTGTCATAGGAATTGCTAAATTAATTTAACAACGCCGGTTCATACACGGTGCAATCTGGTTACGGATAAATTTCTTATTCGCATAATAATTATCTGAACAGTACACAGGGATCAAATTTCTCATTAAATACAGTAGCTAATGTCATTACGGGCTGAAAAGTTGAATCAATTAGCTGCCGAAGAAGGGAGTGCAAACCTTTAATAAGACCGATCAGGCGTGGTGCATTCTAACGCGGTAGAGTACGTACACGAGCACTGACAGCCTCCATTATGGCGCAACCTTTCTCCGGCATTATTTGCTCAGTTCTCCGCGATGCATCGCACCTTCCCCGATTTTTCGACGTCCCGTCAATCGTAACCGTCTAACGCACACAGAGAGCCGAGTTCCACGTTCCTTCTTTTCTAATCGCCGCGATGAACTCTTAAACGGGGCCTCGATGCAAAAAGTACGCGTGGATTCGTACATGACGTTACTCCGCATCATCGCTGTTCCACTTTTTTTTCTTCTTTTCACAGCGACGTGTTTCGTCGGAAGCCGATTAACGCCATTAAACCGTCGCGCACGAGCTGTTGCGCGTCCAGTCGTTAGACAGCTATTAGCGCTATTAGAACATTATTAAGAGTGCCGGATCTTCTCGTTTTTTGTTTCGTTTTACACGAGCGCTGCCTCGTTCGAGAACGAGCGAAGATCACGACATTTCCGGGCGGAACGTTCAACGGATACGTTTCTCATCCGAAATATTCTTGGAAGTACTTGAAGAGGGGATAAAATTTTGTAACTTCGTCTTATTACTGTATTTAAGACGGTTTTGTATATTAAGATTAACGTTAGAACACTTGTAGAACGGTTGTCAAATGTAATTTCATTAGTACAACAAAAAATTGCTCGATCATCAAAGTTTTTAAACCTCAAAATTCTCAATCAAATTTCCTTCGAGATTGCCACGAGGCAATGCTGTGTATCCTACGACCGTTCCACCACCGACAGAACATTTAGGGTGAGAGGACGAAAAGAGGCAGAAGGAGGACGGTGACGCTGCATTCTCGCGGACGTTCGTTCTAAGGAAACGGTTAGTCGTGACGAGGTCTTTGCTCGACAACCTTTGCCCACCCAGGTCGCGGCTGTGGTTTTAGGTATACACACGATGAACCGTCGCGATACCGAACGCGCGCGCTGCTTCCAGCAACCTACTAGCTTTACAATGCTGCTAATGCATGGAGTCTCGTCTTCGAGAGTGGGCAGTGGCGTAGCGAAACCGCCGACAGTTACGATCGAATTGTAAATCCACGTGTCAGAGGATTATGGCGGCTCGTTCGACGGATACGGGAAAAGTCAACGAGGTTAATTGAGAGAACGACCCTCTACGCTGTGATCACCGCGCGTGGTTCGAGGAAATCGTTTTGGGCTCACAAGGGAACTTCGATTTTACTCGCCGGTAGATGGTCCCGACTTCTGGTAACTTCGCGATGCATTGTCCACGAGGGATTTTAACGAGATGTTCCTCGCTGAGGATTGTTTATCCATTCCAGTCTCAGAAGAGGAATTTTTGAAGAAATTGTTATCTTTAGTTTTGAATCTTTGAGGGATCATTCGTTCAATGATACCTGATGATGAGGAATTAATTTTTTACAGATTTTACAGTAAATTTAATAAAAAATTGTCTTTCGTTTCCATTTAGTCTATATTAAGTTGCTCATTCAGTCGTTCAAATTGGTAATGCTGTCTCTGACTGTGATTTGTAATCTTTATAATCAGAATCGCAGTTATCAAATAGAAAGGTGAATGGATTTCCAGTAATTTTAGTTAATATTATGTACCTAATACATATTCTTCCAATTTTATTCTTCTAATGTATATTCTTAGAACAGAATAGATAGTTCCTTAAGTGACCTATTGAAAAAAATTGAAGGTTCATCGTGACATATGTAAAAGTTAATTTTTTAACATACTTTAGAAAACTCTAGAAATTCTTCGGACTCGAATTATTTATAGGAATACTTTTATGATAATTATTCTTCAACATCGACCTATTCGACGAAAGAATTGCAAACCACCTGAACGTCGTCCGTTGAATATACGTTCTGCAGAATGTAAAAATAAAACCGAAATGAGAAGAGCCGCATCGTGGTTGCATCCTCGTTTGACATCTGACAAACCAAAGCGACGTGAAAGGTAAATACGAGGCAGTTCGAGGCACGAAGCGGATCGAAGCAGTTGCAAGCAGCACGCGTACAAAGAGTGGTATTGTGACCAGTGGATACGCCACTGTGAAGTGGAAGCATGATTGTTGTACGTATGAACGGGATCGAGGGAACGAGAGAGAAGGCTGCCACTGGAGCCGCGTGAGAAACGCTGCATACTTACGCGAACCACCCACGTGTCATAACTGAATGCGAATTGTGATACGATTTTCCTGCATTCAATACGCCTTTGCGATCTCTGTCACCGGTGTAAAACGTTCAGAGTCTATTGGCCGCAGAATTAAAGGATAGACCTTGGATAAGCCAGGACCTTAACATAGAATTGTCATGGTTGGTCTTGTAGGTAGATTCTGAAGATTTAGATTCTAGATTCTAGACGAATGAAATGTTAGTACTAGATTAGAAAATGCTAGAGCACTCTGATAAGAAGTGTAGTATGTCTTGAATTAAAAGGACTGAATCGATTGACTAATATGGCGTATGATGCTTTTGTAGAGCTTGAAAATTCAAGTTTCAAGAGTAGTTTACACAAAAACGAAGAAATCTGGAAGAAACAGTTACACTACAATTGAAATAGAAATCGATTCTATGGAATGCAAAGAAGACAATGTCAAAAATAAAGAATCTCTCAAAGAAGCTGGTGGATTTTAATCAGAACCACTTTAATCAGATTAGAAATTCATCAATCCATAATGATCACCAGATTGTAATTATTCATCTCAATATTACTTCCATCGTAGTAATTTCTTGAAACTGGAATTAAGTAGAAAATTATTTCTCCCCCTAAAGAATTCACTAAATAATAAACTAAGAGTTATCTTAGATTATTCATTATACGATACTTCCTCAACCAAATCAACGTTCAATCGTCATTACTCGACTGTGGATGTGTATGCATTATTAGCATTCGCAAAGGCTTCAATGAAATTTAATGTTATTATGTGTTACTATTAACGCAGTAAAGCCTCTAACAAAGAATTCAAAATTCTGCTCCATTTTAATTTCTAGATATTAATATCTGAAACTGTGAATTTGCATAAACTTCCGCAGTCTAATCATTGCTCTAAACAAAGAAACGTTTCACAAAAATCGTGGCACCGGGTTCAATTATCTCCCGGCGAAGGTTAGATCGCGCCGATTCGGCGCCCTTAAGGCCATGGCGCGCGTCCCCCGAGCGTGCATAATCGGTCCGCGAACGTGTCGACAGGAGCGAACGCCTCGTTTCACTCGGGGCATGACTCGGAGGAGAAATCGCGGCGACACGCCGCTTCTCACGTGGGAGATCTTGTCAACCGTCTCGGGGACTACCGTATCACGGTGACTCACGTGTATATGCACGGAATGCTTCGATAATTTATCCGTTGGACCCGGGGCGCGAAACGTTTCACCAACTGTCAGAAATAATACCACGTCACCTGAACTCACCAGTTCTTCACCCTTTGGTTTCAGCTCCGACCACTCGAAGAATGGATTCGCTCTGTTGGTCCGTAGCGGTTCACCGGAGTGTCTTGAGTTTCTGGACAAGGTCCTGGCCCTACTGCAGGTAACCGATCGTTTCAGTTGTCTAATACCTTCTTTCGACTCTATACCTGCGTACGCATTCCCCCACTACCCATGGGACCATTCATACCTATCGATCCCGTACAGAGCACTGTAAACAATAACAACCTTTGTTGCAGGACCGAGTGAACGTTTCCCAAGCATTGTTACTGCAAACCTCTGTCGCCGAAGGTCCAACAGACTCTCAGTTACCTTTGAGCCACGTCAAGGTGAGCGATAAATAATTAAATCCTTACAAGCAGTGTGTATATACCGCCTTCGATCGAATGGTAACAAGAGTCTCTCTCCCCCTTCTATCACGAGTCGCGATTATTGTCGTACGAATTCAGCTTCGAACCGCGCCCCAGGAACACGATTCAACGTTTCTCAAGAGAGCCAGCCGTTCAGTTTTCTTTACATTTCATTCGATCGCTAGATATTCGATGCGAAGAAGAAACGAGAGAGAAACGATTTCCTTTGATAACACTCGGGCGACCTTCGAATCGCGCGGTCTATAGAAACATCGAGTACCGTATCGCGACGGCTGTTTACACGGCGTTAAAGGCGTTTTCAATTCTGCTTTCAGACGACAGTCCTGGACGACGACGCTTTGAGCAAACACATTCCCAGGCGGGAAGAAAACCACGAGCAGCCGCAGTGGATCGCGTTCTATAAGGTAATTGAAACCCCACCATCGTTCCTGCATTTGCATCCTGGCTCCTCGAGTGTTTCCTGCGCCCTCTTGGTACCCCACATTGGTGTTCGCTCCCTTGAATCGGTATTTGTCCCTCCAGGCTCCACTCCACGCGGATGTAAATCCGCGGTTTTTAATCCTTTCTTGGTCCCCTCCGAAGGTGAAGGTCCTTGAGCGGACGTCTCCTCTCGACGATGCTACTCGAGTTTACGTTAACTTTCGAGCCACGACACTAAGGAAAATGTCGGTGGACAGCAAGAGTCTGTGGAATGAAAGCTTTAGAATTATCTTGTTTTACATGTGTTTCCTTGTTGGGATTTTTAAGGAATTTTTGTATTTTAATAGTGGATAAAAGGTGAAAGGATATGCTATAGTGGACTCTGAAGTTTCATCCCGTTGATGGTGTTTGAGAGTTTTTTTTGTGATGTGAAGGACACTGTGGATGGATTGTTGATCTTTGTTCTTTTCTGATGTATTGATTGTGAAGTGATTGATCGTTCTGACTGTTTGGATTTTTTACTTCTACTTCTTTCGGACGTCCTCATTAAGAAACTTTTCATGCTCCTATAATTCTATACTTTATGACCTCACATTAGAGTACTGTACATTCACCTTTATTTATCTATATAGTTAGACGATAGTAATTTGATAAAAATAAATTAATCAAGAAAATATCGTATATATTATCTATGTTTGTTTTTCAGTTTGAACACTCGAATAAGCAACAGTGTCTACATATATATTCACAATTTCATGAATAACAAATTAGGCATCATGAATTTTACATTGACTAGAAGAGGGTACTTTTTACCCTTAAAATGTGACTCAGCATTCTCGGTTTCAAATACACTTTTCCATTACATCGATCATCCATCAACATTACCAGTATTCCACAGATTTCTTCAAACGGAAGTGGTTTACGTATGCACCCTTAAGATTCGAATATTTTCCCCGCCCATTTTATCCAAAAGAAAAAAACTCACCATCGTATATACTGCCTTATTCAATCTCAACATCTGCACGCTCCCTCTGAGTTTCCTCCACTACTTGACGCAGTGACGCAACCAATCTGAAAGGTATTTCAAGTGCAATTCTGCATGCCTCGTCTCTAACGAGCGAGCAGTCCCGCCGATCGCCGAGCGTCACAGTGACAATCGAAAGTCGCGACAAATTGCCACCGAAAACGATCGCCTCGACATCGTCACGGGCAAGAAAAAAACGGCGAGGAATCTCCCCTCCGGTTGACCGAATGTCAGGACGGTGATTCGGCGGGTTTTCGAATGAAAAAACGAACATGAAGTCCACAGGGCGCCGTCGAAATAATTGTACCGGGCCCTCCCCTCCGCTCGGCTCCACGCCCCTCTCGAGAATCACGGCGCAATTATCGTAGGTGGAATTTATACCGCGACGGTGGGCACTGACCGATGTTACCAATTTATCCAGGGGTTCTCAACCCACAGGGGACGCCGTAATGGGGTTTTAATGGGGTCCCGTTAAGAAAGAAAAGGCTCTACGCCCGGTATCGCGATCGCGATTCGTTACACTACTCGTAATCTCCATTCGACGTCCACGTCCGGTGGAATTGCGCCTATCAGAGTCGATCGTCTACTTTGAACCTCCTATCGTAAATTATTTGTTCTATTTTTTTTTTTTTTGAATAGATATCGAACATCGAAGTAGTTGATGTTTTATACGGGTTTGATTAAATGGATGATTAGATGGGGAGTGGAGACAAGAGTTGAGATTGTGGGACCAGTTTTGAAGATGAAAGGATCGGGTCCTTTTGATGTACAACTTCGATACTTTATCTGAGATCTTTTCTCCGTCATCTGTTCGACAGAACAGTTAAGCAATGTACTAATTCTAGGCAGATGAGAATAAAGAGAGAATAATAGTTGATTAGGCTGTAGTATTGTAATAAAACGTTTCCTATGTGCAGTACTCAAGAAGTAGTTACAAGTGTCGTTCTAGACTCTTCGGTTTGCTATTCGAGTATAAATTGCATATTCGATTACTTCTATCAAACCCAAACCTAATCGAAATTTCCCATCGTCCTAGTCAGATCTTCTCGTTTACTTCAATTTTTAAATAGACTATTTCTCTAGAGGGCTGAACGGCTTGGCAACAGTTTTAGTCGCGACCTTGTCGACACGGAAAGCGTTAGAAGGAGAAAATTGTACTGTTCCCTGGGTTGGAAAATGTTTATAAATTGCGGTCGGTACCGATGCTCGCCGAGATAGCCATTAACATAGTGCATCGCGGTTGCTTCGGCGCGCATGAAATTCTTCGGCAGAAAGTAAGGACTCCCACAGACGCCACTCGGCTACCTTCTTTACCGAAGTATCCCGGGAACGACGATTTACTATGCGTGTTCGAATAACGCGCATTTATCTCGCCGCGTGTCGTACGGTACCGGGGCCTCGACAATTTCGAAACTTTCTCGGCTGGCAAATTGTTTGCCGCGCGTCGGTCGTTATTAAAACGTCGTTAGGGGGAGGAAAGGACTGCTTTGGCGGCAATTAGACGAGCGTTTCGGGAATTGTTCGCCAAAAAGATGTGTCGCTTGACGTGTGGGTGTGATCAAAAGCGAAACTTTCGGAATAGATAGGCGATTGTGACGATATGAGGAAAAAGACCCATTAAATGACTGCAATGTAGCGATTCATGTCGAATTGTTGAAGATTAAATGCCATAGGCATATATCGAATGCTCGTTGAAATTTGATATCGATAATGTTCATTACTTATCCTCGAAAAAATCACAGTTTAATTACATTTTGGAAGCACTTCAAGAGTAAAATGGATTATGTAGTATACACTCCACAAAATTTTATTAAAATCCCGTTGGGAATAGGTATCAAAAATGGAAAAAAAGTTGACATACTGCTTTCTGCAATAAAAATTTCCTATCAGATGAAACCTAGAAATCAGTTCCATAGAAAGAAGTATCAGGTAACTTAACGAACAGTGCCCCTGAAACCATGTAACAAATGATCCCGACTGCTAATTCTTCATCCTACCCCGGCAGACATAATTGATTTTTCTAATTGCTCCCGATGATATATTATCAGGCCCGTTAGGCCCCCTTAGAAGCAGTTACTGGACCACCAGAACTTCATGGTCTAGAAATACGCTGGGTCGACGAGTTATGAAAGATGGTCGTTCATCGTCTCGAGTTTGAGCTATCGCGACCCTCGAACCACTTTACGACAGCGATACCAAGGCAACTCTGCGAATGGTAGGCCTCTGGCGATGGCCGATCCAACGATCGATCAATCTTCTGGATGATTTCGCGAAATTGAGACGTCAGTCGATTGGTTGCATGTGCGCTCTTAAGCACCCCTTATCTACAACTAGACAAATCGAAAAAAGTCGTTCGTTTCTTTTTGAGTTTCATGCTCCAATTGAAAATGATCATTGGTGTGTTTAGACGAAATAACAACAGTTATGTAGCAGTGTTTTTTTAGAAGAATATAGAGTTTACTCTTTGTTTTGGTTCAGAGCCGCAGACATTTCAAGGCTAGGTTTCTTGAGATTTGAGTCGCCTAAAGTCATCATTGTACTTTCAAGTTGAATTGACTACAAGTCGATCCATCGATTACTGAAAAATGTCACCTTCAGATAGGTTTCCCATTATATATGTTGGTTTAGAACCTATGGCAATATCGTGTGAATGAATGTATGAGCAATGTGAAAAATATCCTTTAGAATGTTTGCTCCCAGAAGGCTGGAATGGTACTATCTACAGATACATATGTAACATTTCACGTTTCACACGGGGCTTTATGGGTCTGCAAAAAGTCGAACCGTTGACAGCCAACGCGAATTAATCAGAGAAGTAGTATTTATATATTCCCCCCGATGATTCCATCTGATTGGAATTTCGATCGATCGAGAATGCACCATAATACGCCGATCAAACGAACTGGTAGTTAGGTGTGTCTGTCCTGCATTCTGCATATACGTCTCGATACTGTTCACTGTAGTTCAGAAACCTAAGTCTGTCTATTTACCCAGCAATTAAATTCTTCATCTTTCGAAACTCCTTTACTCTGTCCAGTGAAATATATTATATATTCTGTATTTAATCACAATTTCAAGAAACATTAAAAGTCTTCACACTCTGATGATCGAGTATGATTGAATACGAAACAACATACTACTGTGATCAAAAAGTAAGGTGAATTTGTTTATAAAATGTAAATTCTTTATTTATTCTTCCAAATCAATTTCATCCCCTTCAAAGTAATCCCCGTCCGATAAAACGCACTTTTCCCAACGCTTTTTCCAGTCCTCGAAACAGTCGGAATAGTCTTTTTCCGGTATAGCCTTCAAGACCTTCTTCGATTCGGTTTTTATCTCCTCAATCGTGTCAAAACGGCGTCCCCGCATTGGCCTTTTGAGTTTGCTGAATAGCCAGAAGTCGCACGGAGCCAAATCAGGCGAATACGGTGGTTGCGGAACGATATGAGTCGAGTTTTTGGCAAAAAAGTCGCGCAGAACCAATGCAGTATGACATGGTGCATTATCGTGATGAAGGAACCAAGAGTTGTTCGCCCATAATTCACACCTGTAACTCGGAGATAATTAAACCTTTTGACAAAGAGACGCTTGGCAAATGTCATAGACAGTCCTACCAACGTAGGAAAAAAAATTTACCTGCCTTCCTAATGCCCGGGAGTTTTAAATGACAATTTCACCTTACTTTTTGATCACAGTAGTACAGTATTCAATGCTAATGTTGTCTCACTGCTATGATTGATGAATTTCATCGCCACGATGAACGTATCGGTCTGTTACTGCAGAAAGTGGACACACCTCTTCCACGCAAATGTATGCTTGTCAGGTGTAGCCACAAATGATTATAACAGAAAAAAAAAAAGAGTACCTCAACACCTATTCTTCTCTACAATCTCAGACGATTTCCTTTCATCTATCTACTGAGGAACAATAATAACCTTGAGCCTAACCTACATGTCGACCTTGTACCCTGACCAATATTCGTCGCCAAATATGTTCCACTTGACTTCCTGTTCACGTCAATGAGATTGTCGTACAATTAAATGACGGTCACCAGTGATCGACAAGGCATGTACACACAGTGTCTGTCACCGGTGACCGTCACTGTGGTGACGGGTCAAAGTCCAGATCACATCAATGAAACCGAAACAGTGACGTCTTTAACATAACACCGATATTCAACTTGGTCCACAGGAATACGACGGCCTGATGACAGAATGGCAGGCAGCCGGTCGCAGGCTGGCGTTGGAGATGTCCGAGCTGAAGGAATGCAGCAGCCTGTCGGGCACGTTGACGCCCCTCGGCCGATTGCTCACGGACCCCACATTACGAAGAACGTCCAGAGACGGAGAAGAGGCGATCGCCGCGTTGGAGGAACGAGCATCGCCGCTTTTGCACCTCGAGCACGTTAGGTTAGACCGCCGATTCTCCAAGTAACTCTCGCCAGCTAGAAATTTCGCGTATACCCCGGTCGATACGTTACTCGAACTTATTGTCATCCCATTCCCTATCTCGTGACTTTACGTTCCCCCCTGGGGTTCAGCTTTAATTATCGCGAAGTCGCGCGTCCGGCGATCTCTCTTCCCGGCCGGTCGATAAAATAGCGACTCCGTCTATTAATTTCTGTCGCGCTCAGCGTCGAGATGGTACGAGAAAAGAAAAGGGACACCGTTCAAAGGCGACTTTGCCGACTCGTTGGTTTTCGTGACCGCTCGTGGACCGAGTCACACACCATGTATAGGTGACTCGACGACGTCTCGGATGAACACGCGTGTTTGTAACGTTACCAACGATGTACTATACTTATATACATATTTCTTCTCCGGTGGATTCTTGCCGCGCGCGCATAGCTAGGCTAAGGACATTTTAATGCGAAGATAACGTCCGGCGGCGTGTTAGTCAGCGCGCCCACTCGTGCCTCTATGCTCTCCCAGAGGGGAACGGGAGGACTCTCGTGGAGTTAGGGTCCGATGTTTCGTAGCCGATAAGAGGAGGCTACAAGAATTCCTAACGGTCCACCCGCCGCGATCACGGTTCCTTTTTATCTTTCCAGATTGTCGGTGAAACGGGCACGTAGATTGGTGGAGGAGGTCGGGAACGCCGCCACCAGGCTCGAATCCTCGTTCGAGTCGCGACGTGCGACCATACGGAATCTCGCGGTTCTTAGAAGCATCGAGGACCAGGCGCACGAGGTAAGTTCTTCACCCCACCTGAGGGAATCATTACCGCTTGGTCGTTCGATTTACTTTTTACGCGTCCCTTGGGGTGGACCGGGCTACCGAACCAGAAGTGGGCACATTCGTGTTATCCAGCTGGACGATCGTCTTGGGGGCGCTATATTCGCCGCGATCACGAGGCGACCGGATTATGTTATCTTTTAGCACGTTTGCGTGGCTGCCTCGTGTCGGGACCGTTTCACTTGGGCAGCTTTTAAGGAGATAAGGTCATTTTATGTGGCGGCCCGGGATCGTGGTGTCCTCCTTAGTTTATTTCGAGGAGCTGGACGATGATTTCGGTCGGGCCATCTTTTCGGAGAGTGCATTTGCCTCGAATCACACGGGTCCGTGGGGAGACACTTGGTAAATTGTGTCCTGTATGTTCCATCTATTATGTTAACTTGAATTAGAAGTGATTTAACATGATTTTGAAATCGTAGTATCTATACTAGCTACTAGGTTAGCAAGTATTTAATAATACAGCGTGTCCAACAATTAGTGACCGAGTGAATAAGCCCCCTGTATCTGATAGAGTTTCTATGGATTGTTGAGAATTTAAGAAAAAATAATCATCTTCGACGTTGCAGCTCCGCAAATTGTTAATTTAAGTTGATTTTTACGCGTAATGATATTTCACGTAAAAATACCTGCAAAAGAGTTGCAAAATGATTATTTTCTGACTTTGGGACAAAGTAACCCCTGAATGAGTCAAAGTTACTCAAACTTAGGATAACTAGAATTTCATTTCCAATATCAAACTCCGATTCGGCCCGTAAACGGCTAATTACGTTATACCAATCACCCTGATTGTACAATTACTACTTCCCCAAAGAAGATTCGTCATCCAATTACAAATATATTCATCACCGTACCCACGGTTCACCGAAAGGTTTACATAACCGCATTAATAAAATCCGTCCAGTGAATTAGCACATCATTTCCACGTTCGATCCTCGTGGCGGGAGAATCTGTAGCTTTCATCTGCATCGCTTGCACAACACAGTTGACGAGGGTGCTCCATTTTCGGGACACATCCCTTCTACGCCAGAACCGAGCGCGGCTGCCCTCAAAGCGAATAGACAAAGGGCTCCTTATTCCCGTCGGTACGGTTCGGACTTTCACTTCGAAAAATCGCACGCTTGATCGGTACCCTGGTGATCGGGTGCCCCGTGGCCAGATCGATCGAGACGCTTCTCGTTTGTTCCCTCTCCTCTGGATCGCAGGCTTTTCCAGCGTGGTAACCTCGTTTCTGGCATCCCTGGCGACCTCGAGCCGATGTTCGGCCTCGTTTACGGGGAGTCATCGAGCATGTCGTCCCGTGCTACGATCTACCTCAGGTTTCTTTTATCACGAACGTCCACGGTTCACGGCGGAACGCTTGAAACGGAGCCCGCGTTAATGCTCCACCGCCGTATTAGGCGTATGGAAATCACGAACGCGATTAGCCGTGCCTCGATTCGGCCTCCGTCGGCCATCCATGCCGCCGTTGCGTTCCCATAATGGTCCTCGCTGAAGGGGCGGGAGGGAAGGACTTTACACATGGCCGAGGATAATCGATAATAGGACGTGTCCCGGTGTCGATAAACGGTCCGCGACGGCCATTCGCCACGACGTGTTGTGGGAATCGTTTGGTCCCGGATCACGGAAGGAGGATCGGGTTTCGCACTTCCGCGCGCTCGCGAGATCCTCCCGACAGGAGGGTTAGAGCCACGTCCGAGGGACGAGGAACAGGTCCTCGAAGAGGAAAAAAAAAAGAAAACGTTAATACTCGCAATCGACGTCCCGTGAATTCGCAATAAATCGTCGGTCCCCGGGGGTCGATTGTAACTCGATGACGAGACGGGAGATTGATATGGGCGCGAATCAGCGAATGGTTTTCGTTATAGTGATTCCAATCGCAGGGAAGTTCAACGTGGTTTTTCGATAGTGACTCGAGATATGTTTGTCAGACACCGTCATCACCGAGTTACGCATAGAACCGCAGATAGCGCAACATCTCTCAAAGTTTCACGTTAATCCGAAGCATCTGGATCCTCTAATTAGAATCAGCTAGAACGATATTTGCCTTTTAACCCGTATCCTCGGAGTTTCAGTCGTGTTTCCACACGTTCCTCTCATCGCGATCCACAGTCATTAAGCGTTAATATCGCGTCGACCGTGAATCGGGTACCGTTTCAGACAGGCTACGTAGAAAGTTCCCGTGTGCGAATCATCGTCCGTGCGTTATGACTGTTTGAAAACGTGCCTCGTCGAAACGAGACGGGCGTCCAGAGGCGTCCTCACGCGCGTTAGGTTCAACAAGGCCTTCGGGCGATCGTGGAATTCAGTTCGTCGAGATGATTCGATATGTATGAAACAAGATTTTCTCCTTCGATTCCTTGTTCGTTCCTTTTCAATTCGAAGCAGTCCTATTTTCTACAATCAGTCTGTAGACGTTTATATGAAATCCCATTTTCGGAAAATATTCCATAAATAATCGAAACGAAAGAGGAATCTAATATTCTAATTCAGATTAGAATAATAGAAGTATTTCTTCGTTAAATTTACCAGTTTACAAGAATTATAAATTATTGACCAGGCAGATCAGCGTTATTCGCCAGGGCTCATTCTATTATGCTAATTAAACGTGTAATCACATTGTCGTACGTATCCCACGTGCTCGTCGACAGAGACAGCCGCGGCTCAACACGATCCGCACGTACGCGCGACACACGTGACAACTCCGTTTCAGGCGGAAACCCACGTGGACCGTACATATACGTGATGCAATCGTGTCGTTGCCACGAAACACGTCCTCTGATCCTGACCGCATCAGAAGCTGGAATTTAGCGGTCACGTGGTGGTGAAGTTGATCGTGATGTAATCGTCGTTCGATCGAACTTGGAAGTTGAGCTTCCTATTCATGGCCGAAGGGGACAGGAGGGGTACAAAATGTATCTTAAGGTAAATTTTATATTATTTTGCTCGTCTGAGGGGAGAGGGATGGCACAATTCAATTTTTTCTCATCTAACATAGGGGAAAGTCCATTTTTTCCCTTCTAAGTAGGGGGCGGGCACTTGTCCCCTCCCTCTGTTCCCGCTGGCTACGTCCATGTTCTTGTTTCCACCTATTTAGGCAAAAACGAATCTTATATGTTGACTTGTTGTTATTCGTTACGTTCTGAAACTGAATTTCGTTATTTTTTCGTTTAGAGTACTAGAAAGAGAAGTGTCTTCCGCTCGTTAGAAGGAGGCCAGACCAGAGTGTCATTGCGGAATTCACGCGGACAGATTCACACGTTCGTGATTTGAACGAGCGTCAGTTAATATCGAACATTTTAAGAAAGTTCCTGACCCTCTAATGACAGCACTACCCACGTGAGCGGTTCTGTCTAAAGTTTCCCATCACTTTCTTGTAACTTTCTTCGTGGCGGTCAGTTGCTTAGTGTCTTTAAGGAGGTCAACGACATCGGTGACCGAAATTTTGCGGAAACACGGCTCGTTTCTATCTTGTTATCCTCTTGATTCTGGAACACAAAGGCGTAGATTAATGAGCGTGCACGGGACAGAAACATATGTCGTGGACGACAGGACTGGAAACTTATGCTTGATTCCCAGCTGGGTAACATTTGTAATTGAGTTGGTGTGGAATATTCGATCATCATTCATGCATGCAGAATCTTATAATTCTATATAGTGTTCACTGCAATTATTTTTATAAAATTTAATTTCTATCTGTATTATAAAAATAATTTAAGAAACTCTACTCTTAATACGTGAAAGCGCAAAAGGAAGAAGAAATACTTCTTTCCTTTCCCTATTCGCTCGTTTTAATAAAATGCGTAGAAGGCTCGCCTTAAATTTCCGAGAGAAAAAAAGCCGCGGTGTAATTTACTAGAGAAAAATATAGTCGGCTCGAGGTAGCAATGCCAACAGCAACGTTCCTCTCGACGAACCTCCTTCGACGGCGGCCGATTCCTTTCTTGCGGCGGAGTCGTTAAGCCCGCGAACGGTTGTTCGGCTTCCTATACGCACAAAGCGTTCCTCGATAATTAGATTCGAGATGTGCTCCGCTCGTTCCTGTGCTGGACGCGTTTCTGAACAAAGTCATACGCTCCGGACGTGTCGTTGACTTTCACCTGGCCGACGCTCCTGTAGTCGCATCACGATGTTCAATTTCGATCGATCTATAACGATGTTCTGAAAAATATTCGCTACCGAAGGTCACGTTCCGATGGATCAAGAAATGGTAGCAAATTTTAGATACCAGGTGTGTCACTATTTAGAAACAGAAATAACTGTACATATCTTTAAAAATGGATAAAAAAATAAGGAAATAAGTGTAACAAAATAAGGAAAATGATTACTTAAGCGTAAATATGAGTAATACATATGGTATTCGTAGAAATTATCGTATTTCTCTGCACTATAATAATTCTATAAGAAAAGATATGAAGTATCGGTACTGAATTTTAATTGAGTCACCTGCCCCACGATCGATGGCATTTCATTTTCGTACGTAAAATCAGATACACGGAACGTCACTTGAATTTTTATCAGTGGCAATTGCTGACATTTTATCAGTTCAGACGACAATCACACCCACAATTGACACTGTTGCCGCGGATTGTTCGGTTTACCGGTCGTTTCATTCGACGAACCGGAGATGTCGATCGGACAGCCTCAGCAATTACGACAGGATTGTTCCTGGATGTCGATGTATCCCGAATAAACAAATCGGGTGGGCTTACTCCCGTGTGTGCACGTGATCGTCGACAGCGTTCTTACTCCTGCCGCAGAAACGTCTCTCCATATAAGACGACGTTCGATCTTGATCGAAACGATCGCGCATCATATATCCCGGAGTGCGGCTCTCGTCCTTCTTCTTTTCTTTTTTTCTTGCTTCGTGTGGTGAACAGTGGCGCTTGTTGTTCGACAGGCGCGAGGAAGGACGCTGATTCTTCGCGTGAAGTGGGTCGATCGCCGACAATTGTTTAATTGTTCCGATCGAACGTGTACCGCTTTCACGTGTATCCTCGCGAAGAGATGATCCCGTAGAGACGAAAAACTGAGCCCCAAGTTCGCTCCTTGGGCATAGGTATAACTTGTAATATTATTATGTCTCAGATTTATGAAGGTGAATTTACGTTATTAGATTTATTGGAAAGTTTGTTGTTTCTTCTTCGAGCCCAATTCCTAAAAATAGGCTCCGTATAATCACGTTACGTGAACCAAACGGCACAATGACAGAGGAAAAATATTGTATTACACTATGAAAGTAGGACCACCATTCTGACAAAAGATGTCTACATCCATTTCAAGCTTCACCTTATCATCTTCCAACGCTAGTCTCCCAAAAAAGACGCCTGCAATTACATTATTGTTCGGGAAAGGAACAAAACTCCACGAAATACGTGTTCTTAATTGGCTATAAATATTGACAGAACCCCTGTTCCACTCAATCGGAGGCTCCACGATTACAGAATTAAACCGTGATACCCGAAAGAGGTGAAGGATCGGTCACCCGGACGATTCAGCACACTTTCCCACAGACGCCCGTGATTCCGTGCCGCGGCGCTCGCTCTCGTCGAGAGGGAGGAACCGGTGTTACGGCAATTAATTCGAGCCCGATCGGTCCGCCTCTGATCCTTCCTCGTTTTCTCCCCCCTTCCCCCTTTTTCTCTCTCTCTCTTTTCCCCTTGGCCTCGTCCTCGTGTGCCCCCTTCCATACGGACGGTACACACGCGCGCTATTTCCGTGAACCAAATACGGCGGTGTCGGCCCCGAAGAGGCGCAACGTCGAGGGCCAGGGGTGGAGGACGAAGGTGGTTGTTTCGAGTCGATCGAAGTGGAACGCGTAATAACGGAATGCAGTGAGTTGATCCGCTTCGTGCTGTCCCGAGGTCGTTGTTACAGGTTTCGTACCGGTGCGTCCGATCTTTTATTTTTTTTCTTTTTTCTTGATTGGGAAGGTGATGGAGCGCGTGGGTGCTCGTAATTCGTATATAAGAAGATAAGGTACGAGTTTTGGATCATTACTGGCGAAGGAGTTTAAGGATTCTTGATTCGGCGTGAACAGATAATTTGAGTATAAATGTACAGTTAGGAGACTTGTTAACCTCCTACGTTAATCACGAGAGGAGTATCATTTCTTGGGTAGAAGGTTCGTTACATTCTTTGGCACGTTGAACGCCCATGGTTTTTGTATTGCGATGAGATACATTTGTTTAAATCTTTGTTATTAATAGTATAAGTATGTATGCATTAACTTAAAGACTTATTACTTTAATTGTTATTCTATTACTAACTGTATTTTTGGAATGTTGAAATGTTCCTGTTTAAAAATTCAATGTTCCTTCGTGCAATTTAACCCTTTCACTGCGAACCAGTCGGAAGTAGAAGGCTCGCTGTGCACGATGTTACCTTAAATCAGCACTTTACTTAAAAACAGTCAACATGTGTATAATATCTATACGCCTTTCATAGTCAAAAGGTTAATAATTTAAAGAATTGAATTGTTTGCATGAATTCTATAAAATGTTAGAACTATAGTTATCGCAGAAGGAAAGTACGGTGGATGTAAAGTCATGGCAAATTCAATAATGATGATTAAATGCCTAAATGCGCTGTTTGCAGCCAAAGGGTTAATCGCCGATCATCGGAGACCACCATGGTCTGTCAACGTGCTAACCACACTATTAAGAGTCAAATAAATTCAGTCATTAAAACTTCCCCAATAACTCAGTGAACCTTCCTAACAACTACGCAGACACTAAACAGTCAATTCGTTTAAAAGTAGGAAACAAGAAGGCGCGCCCTCCATGTTAAGTCCCATTTTCGAGTTTTATACCCAATTACGCGAAACTTATATCGCAGCCGCGTCACGTTTTACATTTACCTCCACTTTCCACTAACCATCGGCTTCGTGGTCGGCATTAGAAGTTCCGGGCTGACGATTGCGCCCGCCGTTTGGCTTGCTCGCGGGATTCGTGAAACCCATTCACGGCTCTGCTTCGCCACCGCTTTCGAAGTGACTCGAAAAAGAAAAGAAGAAAAACACCTCCATCTCTTGCGCTGTTCGTCATGCACGGTCGTCCAATTTCAAGCCGGAATATATACATCCAGGGCTCGGTTTCAGAAACCTTGAAAAATCCGCTTTCACGCGGTCCGATCGGTGGCCTGCTGCAAATAAATGGTAAATAATGCATGAACACCCGGGGAAATTGTTCCATGGATGCTTTTCTGCCGATGTTCCGGGCTGCACACCCGTCACGGCTACGTTTTGCATAATAGCGACAGCACGGTGCCAGAGCGACTTCGGTCGTCACGAGTCCAGGCTTCGTCTCGTGACGACGAAGAGTGTTCGCTTCGTGGGGGTTGGATTTTCAAGATCGGTTCGTGAACTTGTTGGCCTGACAGAGACACTGTGCTTGAGGCATTGATTTTTGTATTGTCCGTTGGATATGAGAATGTAGGTTCATTTGGAGAGGATGCAAAGAAATCTTCATATTGTTGGATCTGGGTACCAATCCTGTCTAGATTATGTTAACCAAAGTTAGGCACAATTTTATCCGACTAATAAATAGTGAAAAGCAGCAGTATCTAAGATCATCAATCTAACCTTTAAACAGTTAATAAGATTAAATAATTGTTTTCGAAGTGTCTACTTATTCAAGAAAAAATATTATTTTACTATACAAATTGGAATTCTCACGAATTTATAATAATGGCATAAAGATCTATACAATCTTGTTTAATACGTACGTAATATTCTTCGTTGTCTCTCCTATTCATATATAAAACAGTATCCACAATTGATTTATGAAAATATGCAAATGCCCGTGTTCCTTGCCAAGACCATTATTTCATTCTCGCTCTTCCATATTTTTTCTGTTAACAATGCTCAGGGGATAATAATGGATAGTGATAATAAATTAATGTAAATAATGAGTAATGAAGAATAATAATGAACCGACATTCAATTGTTCAGCGGTAGGGATGCAGGTTCTTCGTTCGACGATCGCCAGGAGGCGCGATATGTTCCCCAGCGACGGAAAAATCATTTAGACCGCGATGCGATAAATAACACGAGCGAAGAACCGAGCCTTTGTCCGTGTGGCTGTGTCCGAAGGTAATAAGCCCTGGGGAGTTCATGAGCGCGTGCTGTGCGTCGAGAGCCGCATGTTCATAATGATAGGAAATGCGTCGATTTCGCGGACTATTAGCGGAATCGTTAGCTACAGCGGCCTATTTCACGCTTCGAAGTCGTGTCTTCTTGCCACGATGACGGAACGTTTCGAATCGTGGTGATAAAATGGATCTTAACAGAGAAAAATCCATAAATTCATGTCCGCAACTTCCTATATAAAGAAATCAACAATTTTCATTTAAATAAGAATAGTCTTCTACGATGTATGAACGCTTGAAGTCACGGTGACACAGCAGATATTAGCAAAAAATCCATATTTCCTGTTTCAATATTTTCTTACATACGAACAGTCTTGTTTCAATACATGTTCCAGTCTCTATACTCCGTAGAGTCCTTCAGGATTCCAAGAAAAGCATACAGACGCTTAGGAACACAACAATAAAGAACACAAGACCCTCGTGCCCGGTCGACTATTTCAAGATTGATGGATCTATGACGCGGCAACGATCTCGGGACCAAAGAACCGCGTCGAAGACCAACAGGTTACTTCAAAGGGATCCCTCGCGGAGAGCCTTGTGTCCGTTTTATTGGCGGGAGATTTATGCATCTCGGGCCCCGCGGATACGATCGATTGAAATTAATTGGAGGTGTCTAAACGGCTGACGAATGATTGATACGAGATTGGACGTTGGGCAAGAAACCTTGTCCCGGTAATGTTCCGTGATGAACGACAACGTAATGAGTGTCGTTGCACGGTTCAGTAATCCTCGACGCCCGCGTGCAATGCGTCTGCACCACTGAGAATTTCGCGCTGAAAGTGGAGTGAACCAGATTTCGACATTCTGTTCCGACAGTGTCTCGATCGGCGAATTCATCGAACGGAAGACTCTATGCAGTACACACGCCTCTACTGAAGTTTGATCAGTAATAAAGAACAGGTAGAAAAGAACACAGCACAAGGTAGTAGAGCTTTCATTCACTAGATACAATTTATTGTTACGATGAGGCTAATAACATAGCGTGTATAGGGGCGCTCATTGAAGAAATATCACATCTTCTTCGTCCATACCAGGTGTTCCAATACTCATAAGCGACAGTGTACACGCAAATGTAGCCAGCCAACGTCTCAAAACTCCTGTGGTTCAATCATCCTGAGAACGTTCCAATTGCGGAAAAGGCTCGTCACCGCCGCGAGGATTCGAAAGCGGAGCTGCACAGCCGGGGTTAATTTATAAATTCCTAATCGACCGTCTGGTCTCCCCTATGCCGTCGACAATGGCCGAGCACATAAACGATAGTCACGAGCCCCGACGATGCTCTCCGGGATGTCGTTTATCGGTGCCCCTACGTCGTCGAAGAAAGCGTCGCGGCTTAGAAACCGCGGAAGAATTTCAAGTTTCGCGGCGCCGCTCACCTCGGCCAGGTGGGTTACTCACGCGGCCCAAAGGAGCCAGGACTCGAGGGCAAAAGTCCCGTCGAGAGGCGGCTTCTTTCCATCAGATAAAGAGATGTGCGCCGGGCATAGCCAATGAAGGTGAACACTTTTACCCCGCAGAAAGGGGGAGGATGGGAGGAAGTACCTGTGGGAGAGAAGAACCCGCGGTCCGCATTCATCCGTTTGTGTTCCGTGCATTTATAGCGCACGCGTGCATATCAGCGTGGACGCAAAGACGTTAGCCCTAGGTGTATGGCCTTTTATAAGCTGCCCACCCCCGCTTCCCCCTTATCTAGCCCATTGTGCCGCGGTCCCCTCTCATTGTTGGACGCTGTATCGCTGTTTTCGCAATGTCGTTCCGCTCCCGCCGCGACGACCACTGCGCCCGGCGTTGCATAACGAACACTTCGAAACCGCTGTTTTTCCTACCTCTTAGATTTTCCTGGTCGATAGACGAACAAGTCCAACAGAGTCGCTGGCTGGGAAACTGGAAGGTTCGTCGGGGACTCTTATGAAAATTTCATGGGTTAGCCCCTCTGGTTATGGAGTTTCTGCTTATATTGTGAGGATCGGGGTAGTCTTAAATTGAGGAAGAATGGGATGATGATACACCGGAGGAATTAATGTTTTTAGATTACTTATTTGACGGGTTAGTTTGGTTGTATGGAATATTGTCACTGGAAATGTGCTGGATGTTCCGTTACTGGAAATGTAAAGAAGTGTTTAATGAACACATCTGTATTATTTTCAGTAAAGAATTCGTGTTCTCTGAGGTCTGTGATGTAGCTATATGTCCCTTTTCGTTAAATTTCAAAGATGTTCTAGGTAGACTGAGGTTCTGTGAAAGGGAATTCAACTGATAATGACTATATCATCCGTTCACCTACCTGAGAACTCAGTTACCTTGTACTGATTCCTTCCTCCTAATCTCAGAATGATTATCGCTTACAAGGGTAACGCAGGCTATAGAAGCTTCAGACATTGATTTATTCTGAACGAACACAAATCTCCTTTTAAGGATGCCTGGGATGTACTAGAATTTCAATGAGGGACAAGATAATCTAGATACCAGATGATATCCACGCCTGGTTAATAAAATGACATTAATTTCTTGTGTCCAAACAGTAGGTTCATCTTATACTAAGGTTTCCTCATATGCGATTTCATCACTATTCAATGCACCTAGCTAGCCCAGTCCATTTAGTTCCCAAAACAGATACATAGTTCCTGACTATAATATCTAAAAAAAAAACTAGTCAAATCCCAGACTCAATAAGCAACGAAATTCAAATTTTCCTCCACATAATTTACAATCCACCTGTGACACAAAGCAAAGTCCACACTTTGTTTCGCTTGTAGCTTATACTCACACCACCAACAGCTCGTGTAAACCGATTTCAGCGACCGATTCCATGCGCACCCTGGTTGATTTTCCATTCCACTCCCGGTTAGAACATTCGCAACATTGTGATTTATTAGCAAACAAAAGGTACCGATCGCCGCGTGTGTCCAGGGCGCGCGAAGAATGCAACAGAGGATGCAACTAGGCGAGCCAGTCCTCCGCGGCTGATACCATTGTCGTAGGAAACCGCATGCAAATAAGCAGACAGAGGACCCGACGGCGTGTCATAACGCCTTATAGGTCGAATCCCAGCCAGCGTTTCCTGCCGCTCTGTGGCGACGAGCCGGTTGTCCTTCTCTTTCTCCCCTCCCCCACACCTTGGTCCAACCCCGGCGCTTTATCGTTTCCACGAAAGACCCCACAAAGGACAGGATGTCCACGGGTCATTGAGTCGCCTTTCCGAGGATTCTATTCCCCCCAACGGTGGTTCACCAGTACCATTCACGATCCTCTCGTCGTGGTCAACTGTATTTCCCGAACTGTCCCCCGAGCGTTTCGTCGAAGCACGACGAAAACCGGCGTCCTGTTTCGCCTTACCGAGAGGACCAATTAACGTCGCGACCGGTGTTTTTCGGCTAATTAAACGTCCCGGGGAGAGCTCGTTTCTCCCCCTTCTGGTAAGAGCGTGATGATTATCGAGATCTCGTGGCTAGATAGCTCGAGCGTGGTCGATACGTTTTCTGGAAATTAGAGGGCAATTAATTCGATCGATGCTCGCAATTAATCGCGATTTAACGGGGTTGTAATTGAGTCGTTGGACGGATGCAACACCTCCGCGATTAAATTGATTTTCCTGTGAATAAACTTCCGTGGTAGTACCTATATAGTAGGGAATTAGAGTAAATAGTACTTAAGTTTAGTATTCTGTCATCCCCTGTAGTATACAGCCAATTTCGTCCAAAAACCACCCCCACTCAATGAAGTGAGAAACTGATGCCCATAACGTCTAAACATTGATAAATTCCTTTTCATACCCTTTTATAACCACACATATTCCCTATCAATGACGTTACCAGAACCTAAAATCACTCTTAATTTACAACTCGATCCTCCTACAGCTCTATCTACCCTACCATCTCCTCAACCCCTCTTTTCAACGCCCCCATAGATCCTCCACCGAATCCGCCCTCAATCTGGCAATTTAGATCTGGCGCCTCGAACACCAAAAAAAAAAAAAAAATAGATGGAAGAAAACAGGAAAAAGTCATTCCGGGTGCTAGGGCGGCGTCTTAATTAAAAAAGTTAGGTGCCGTTCCTCGAGGAAGCCCCTCGTGCCAAACGGTTCCTACGCGGTCCGGTACCGCTTGAACACGCCGCGAAACGGTGGAATCGCGTGACTGCCGGCTATCCTGGCCTAACAGAACCGGCGTGCGCGCCATTAGCCTCGCCAGAACTTACGGGCATTTATCCCCCCTTCCCCTGCGCGTGCGCACGTCTTCGTTGCGAGGTCGTGGAACGAACTTCCGGTCCGGTGCCTTGCGGGACACCTAGGCTCTCGCTGCGGCTGGATATATCGAGTGTCCGGCCTCCAGACGCAATTAGAACCGAAACGGAAGGTTAATGGGATTAACGCGACTGGTCAGGGCTGAGGACGATCTCGCCGTAACGGGAACCGTCCCGAAAGTGGTTCTCCAGAAGAGGAAAATTGCACCAGGGGGAAATAGATCGGGGTACATAATTGGTATGTGGGATTGGGGAGGATTTTTCGGGCCATGGAAGACGGTTTAATCCGGGGGGAGTGGTGATGTGATTGGGAGAAAATGGTGATGGGTGGCCTGGAAAGTGGGGATTATTGAGATTAGATTGGGATTTTGTTGGTGGTGATCTAAGGAGGAACTATGTTCACGTTTATAAGATTAAGGTCTACTTTGATGGTAGGGAGGTTTTTGAATTGACAATTAACTTTGTCTACTGAAATATTTCAGTCTGTACTGACATTGTGAATAATGGTTCAACACTGGCAACTGGTATTTTTATCAGGATAATGTTTTTCTCTTGTGATTACCAAATAGCAGTATCAGGTAGCTTCCATTATCAGCGTTGGGTTCCGGGTGATGGAATGTGAACAACACTTTTTCAAGTCAAACTTTAAGAAGAGATTTTATACGTAATACTAAGCGACAGAGTGACTGACCAAGAATTGAGCCATTACAGAAATTGCATAGGGCTTTATACACTATGGGCCTTAGTACAGGAATTAGTAACTAGCAATTAGGAGTTCGAGGAAAATAAAGGTGACTAACTTATTTAGAACACAGCAGCACCGTCACAGTCATTCATAGAGTAAATGGAAGTCAGTAGGTATCTAAGTTAGTCATCCACCATCAATATCTTCAGATACCTCTTTAAAAGTACACGTTACCATGTAAAATCCACCGAATCATATATCTCGACAAATAAAGTTGTCCATAACTTGCAAGATCGAAATGAGCCTTAAGGGTAGCATTCTCTTGCAAATACCAATATTTTTTTTCTCTACTTCAACCGAATAGCTACCATCGAAGATTTTTAACTCCAAAGATTCAAGAACCTCTGGTCCGATTTACTTTTTCCGTTTAAGAATGACGCGAGATCGAGCTCTCGGAGGAGCTGGGCGAGGCAGTTCTCGACCCGATATACTTCATCCTTCGGGACACGTTGGAAAACGATCTCATTCGCTCGAGAGCGTCTTGCCGGCCGCGATATCAGACAGAGATTATATGTGTACACGGCGTGGCAAAGATTCTGTTAAGATACGAGACGGTTCGGGGCCGTGCATCATACAAATATTTACACGGCGTGTACACGTGCGATGGAAGCTCCGGCTCTCGAGGTTACCGCTCGAGCATTGGTGGCTGAGCCGTGATCCATGGACCTCTGCTCGGTGCAGGTTTTCGCCCCCTTTTACCTTCAGAGATCTATCTTCGGTAGGATCTACGCGGCAGCGATTCTTTTTCCACGCAGCCCGCGCGTGCGCTTCTTTCCCGCGGCGGTTCGCCATTTATCCTGACGTCCTGTTGTCGTTTTCGCGATCATGTCCGGCGTGATGCACGCGCGAAAGCGGAATGGAAACTTGAAATTCACGGGGGAAAATGTTTAATTTCGTGCATGCTTCTACGATAATTCTTGAGAACTTGTGGATACAACGACAAACGGTTTTACTGTATTTGTCTCCGAGATGAAGAATCCAAGAACGATGACTTCATAACACGTTTCATAATCACTTAAATGTTTTCTTTAGCCGTTTTAGAAATACGTGGTCTGCCAGTTACTATCAATTGAAAGTACTCAAAACGTTATAGCTTGCAAAATTGTCCAGCAGGTGATGACATTCAAATAAAAATTCAAGATCATCTCCGAGACGAGTCATCGGTATAGTTAAGGGTTGAAGAACATGTTTAAATCAAAGCACTTTTTTGAATTACTCTTTTTCTGCAATAACAGTAAATTTATTTATTTTATTCGTCCCTAAACAATCTATTCATACTGACAACAGAGCTGTATTTGCCCCGTCCGGTTCCATTGTGATGCAAAATGGCGACCCATAAACCATCCCGAAAACTACAACCCAGGATCAGTCCGCCCGAGTCCGACCCAAAAAGTGAAACTGTGCCAGTCTGTACGGGGAAACGTCCGCTGAAAATCTGTCCGAAACTAAAACGAGAAAGCGACAGGGAACAATACGACCGCAGACCGCATCAAAGACCGCGCGCGCGACGCTCATCGATCCACCGGATCAATATTTATTCAGGCCAGGGGGATCGAAGCACGGAGTCAAGACCTGTGCGCGGCTTCTGACAGCGGGAAACACGGTTGGTTCGATTTATTATACGAAACGGGGCGCCCTGCTCGCGTCTAAATAACTGCGCGAGCCCCATTTCAGGGAAAGCGACAGAGTTACGATCAGCGATCCCATAATATCTCGAGTCTCTGTACCGATTCTCGAAGCCCAAATTTATCGACTTTACGCCTAATTACAGAGTTAATTGCCATACGTACTCGCGGATACTGATCCTGGTCCGAATCCGCGATCATCACAATTAACCCGCGATTATGTTATCTCTTTCTCCCCCCCTCGATCCTGTCTCACTCTCTTTGGGCCCGCGTTGTGTATCCACTTTCCAGCACGGGGAATCTCTCAATCTCTCCTAACGGTTCTACGATTCTTCGTCCTTTCTCTGTCCGACGATAATCTATACCCATAAACTTCATGCCGATAGTTCGGTCTCGCTCTTTCTCTTCGTCTTCGTCTCGGTACCCCTCCTGCGCCTGTTCCGCGATGATAAACGAACTTTAAATCAGTCGCAGCTGTATTAGCCGGTGCTTCAAGGTGGATCACGCCTTCAAGATTTTCCAGGGGTATAGCGTATGTACTATAGACACACGTCGAAGGGGGTCCGTGGAACGTGGGAAGTCCTGACCGGGACCGAACGGTAATTAAATGACCGGGGGACCGTTTATGCCATTCAATTAGCGGATAATTGGCGAATTATCTGTCCCGGGACGCAGTTACGGCGGGATTTGCCCCGGTGTTTTTCGAGGAAACTGCGTAAATGAACGGTTACCATCGACGGTTTTAGTACAGAGGGGAGGAGCACTCTAGACGCGAACGATCGTTTTCCACTTCGCAAATATTCGCGTTTGAGGTCACCCGTGTGGCTTGATCGCGACACGATGAACGATTGTGTTTCCTACGTGATCCTGACCAGAGGTCCTGCGATGATGATTTTGTGTTCCTCGGTGAACTGGGGTGACGCGGTTTGAAGATTGCGTAGAACGTTGTGGAAGCTGCAGCGGAGATAAAGTCGTCCAGAGGGGCGCATGTTTCGAGGTTTTTATGGCAGAAGGGTCACTGAGGCGTAAAATTGCTTTTTTATTAGAATTTATCTGTATTCTTGAATACTCTTTTTGCGATGGAGAGAATGAAGATCGTTGGAACGATTTAAAGGTCGATTGAAGGGCATCTGGACCACTTATACACGTCTAATACTTATCACAGTGTCAAGTGCAGAATACTATAATACCACAAGTCAAGCTAACTTTGTCCAAAGTCAGAAAATGATCATTCGATTTTGTAACACTGCGAATTATTAAATTGCGTTGATTTTTACGTTGGAAGGTATTTCAGGGAAAAATACCTGTACAAAAGCTGCAAAATTGATATAGACCATTTTCTGACTTGGGGTAAAGTTACCCCAACTTACGGTAATACAATTACAAAAAAGGCATATCGTAGGAAGAAATTAAACGAAAAGATATGTAAATAGAATCCTAATACATCTGATAAATTAACGAGCCCAAAAAAAAACGCGAAAAATTCTCGTTCAAAACCTGCGTTCCTTTGTTAGAATATATTTATAAATTCGACTCGAAACTTCAAGGAACAACGTTTCAAATCTGTCGAGCCTGTATAGTCGGCAACGTTCCCGCAGAGCTCGTCTCAACGGTTAAAAGGTTTCGATACCCGGCGAACTGGTCGTCCGGAATTTGAATACGGGACCAGGGCATCGTAGACGGCGACAGGCTGGCTGTATCGTCGTTTTCTCTCGCCATCTTTAAACAGGTTGGCCGGTACACGACACCTGCTCCCAGACCCGAAAATTCTTTCGCCGGGACCGCAGTCACCTTATCGAGTTTGCTCATCTCCAATCAGGCTCCGTTGCGCTCCCTCGAATAATCTTGCCTGATATTTCGACGGCATTAAGTCTGCGTTCCAACCGTCCGTCCCCGTGTTTGTCGTTACTCATCGTTCCCGCATACTTTCGTGGCACGCTCCTCCGCTCGCAATTATTTTGCCGGAACACGCTCGACAAGCTGCGCGAACTAAAATGAAACGGTGTGGCGATTCTCCTCCTTCTTTTTCCTCTTCTTTTTCTGTGAACGCAGTGAGTCATGAATAAAATTACGCATTACGTGCACGAACTTTAGTTGGGTTATTGAGTACGATCATTAGTTGCTGTTCGTGCGAATTTTTATTGTTTTTAAAATAATTCAGGAAGACTGGAATTCGTGTAGAATATGTTTCGTTGATTAAGAAAATCATGAAACTGAAAATGAAATATGAAGTTTATAAATATTAGTAGCTGTCTACTTATACACTTAACCAATTACGAAAGAAATCAATTAATGAATAATATAGTGCAGTATTATCTGCCTCCGTTATTGTACGTGGAAACCTCAGTCATCAATTTTATATCGACCATTAGAATAAATTACGTGGTAGCAAACAAGCGTCGCTTCTGGTATTAATACTAAGCGACGTGTCATAATTATACGGCAAGAGTTAAAGAGTTGCTTCTTATAAATCAGATAGCCAGCCCACACAGCGACGATCCACGAGGAAAATAACGTACTCGTTGAAAAGTGTTAATCGATGACCGAACGGGACGACAGAACTTTTCATCGTTCCTCGTTTTTCCGTACCCCAGTGCCGATGATGAATCTCGCGCAACGGCGTTTCACGCCGTGCGCATCGTGTACCAACAGCAAGTTATCGCAACTAAGTGAATCCAGATAGGTTTGTCGAGGCAGGATTTATCGCATCGATATACATAACTGGTCTTGAACTATCGGCGAGTAATTGATCGCGGTCAGCACGGCGAATATCTAGCCCCGTGGTGGCTTTTATCGAAATGAATAACCACGCGTGTCAATTACCATCGGTTATTCCGGTAACTTTGACGCGATGTTTGACGGGAATTTCAAACGGGTCGCCGTGTATTTTTCACGAAAGCTCAAGGGACTGTGGCAAAATGTCGACTTTCTCTTTCTACACGGCGATCTCCTCGTTGTTCCTAGTTATGCAAAAGGGGGTCCGGTTCCTCGATCATGAGTTACTCAATCGTAACTCGTCCCCGTGGAGTCGATCGTAATGAGAAAAGTGGTCATCTGCCACTGCGGTTTTCCCCGATAATTTCGTGAAAGTAACGCTGTGGTTATACGACAACTACGTCAGACGGATTCTCGTCCTCCTACCGGTCACGTATTAGCGGTTTCTGACCCGGAAATCATCTGAAATCCATACGGTTGGCCCATTAACTTTCGACGAAATCGATCCTGAAACCCCCTTGTGTATTCACCGCGATACACAGTTTTCGGTGAAGTCTGATTTCTTCTACACGCCCCACAGAATTCCAATATTTTTCTGTCGATCGACGCGAAATGACTCTATTCAAATGTCCAATATATTCGTCCGTCTGAACTTTCACTTTAATTCGACGGAGGTGTCCTTCGGTGGACACTGTGTTTAATAAGAATTTGGACATATTCGATCTTGAATCTCGACGCTAAACTGACAATACATTGACCCATTGACACAAGATTCTAGACATTTTCGGAGTAAAAAATCCTAAAAAAGAATTCCAGATTTGAGAACTGTGTTCCAAGCAATTTGAAATTAATTAAATAAGAAACCATTATTGTGAGTATATGATCAATTATGCTTAAGTATAATATAGAAATTGTATAAAATAATATCGAATGAATGAAAAAGTCCGAAGTAAGTCAACAACGCTCGAGTGACTGCAATACGTGGTAAGGAACCATGGTCAGTCCCAAATAATTTCTCCTTCAATTTATGTACATCCACTGCAATCCCAACGGATGCAATTACTCTGTTCGACGGACCTTATTCTCACTTTCGAACACAAGATAATTCAAAGAAGTCAATGCTTTCTGTCTCAGCATTCTTCGTTCACTTCCTGTCCCCACTGTGTCCGCGGCACGAAGTCGAAGTTATCCTCGCAACGAAGCCACAATTTCACGCAATTATCATACAAAGTGCTTCGGTATCTCGACGAACGAAGTTAGCAATAGCGAGGGGGCACCCAGATATTGCAAATCACGAGCCACGCCATGAAACTTTCTCTGAAAATCACCGTGGCCCGCGTCGATCTCCGGGGCGTTATCGTGTCTCTACGTGACGATCAATCGGCGGGAGTCCGTTTCACGATCTCCCACCCTCTCTCGATCGATCCTTTGTCGATCCTTTGTCCAGGCTCGCGACGACGATAAGCCGCGTCGAATCACGAGACGTCGAGCCGCGGTCGCCGATTTTGCAACGACTTCAACCTCGCATAAATTATACACGCGTCTCTGTCCCGCCGCGGCCGTGGTTATTACGAAACTGTCCCCGTCGTCCCTCTTTGTCCAACGGGCCCGTACTCGATGGGTGTCGCGGCATGACTTTTATTACCGGAGCCGTAACCCCTGACGCACGAAAAGGAGGAGGGGAACACGGACATAAGTCTACATTGTCGCTCGAGTTTCACACGTTTGCGACACCTCTGCTCTCGCGATCGATCGCGATCCCTGATCGTGGATTGTAATCGACACGGAGCGTAACGTTTGAAATCTTTTTTTTTTTATTTTTACTTCTGTCGTGGTCCATACGTGGGATTCCACTGTTAGGTGGTACCAATTTATGCGATTGGTCGAGTCGGAAAATTGAAGTCACTTCTCACTTTCATTGATCCATACGTGGGTATTTCACTGTATGGTGAAGGTCTGAAAAGTGGTGGAGCTCTTACTGGTCGGGTAGGAGTATTGAAGTTTAATAGTCCAATGATCTTTGCATTGTTTGTTTGTCCGTTAATAATTTTATGTAGGAAACACATGTCCGATACTTTTCTTCTTGTTTCAAGCTTAATTGAATTTTTGCATTGTGATAATTTATGCGAGTTGTCGAGGTAGGCAATTTATATCAGTAATAGTTTTTCATTGAAATAATATCATAATTTCATGATTATAAGTTCTTTTAATTTCGATCCATTTTGATCTTCTGTCGGTTATTTGGGAACACTGAATCATTTCCGTTGTGAAGTGGTTTCATACTTATGGTAGTGTAGTTTTCATTATCATTGTTTGTGTTATAACTGTAGATTTTTAATGAGTTTATGTAACAACGATATACGCAGATAGGAAATTCCGATCGCTTGTTGCGTAAGACGGTCATCATCCTGGGTTTCCTTTGACGCCAAAAGCAATTCACGAGTTTTATTGGATTCGTTCGAGCGGTTTATTCCGTGTTCCTTTTTTAAGTAGACTGTGTGAATAGAAGAGCCGTTACTAAAGTAGATCTACTATAAATAATGAAACATAATACAATTCTGTTACGATGCTTTGGAATCTCGGAACACTCTGGGTACAAGTTTCACTAGTCACACACGGTAATCTCGTTTCGGAAGTATATATCCGTGAGAGTTCTTTCATTCAACGTTGCGAATATAACAGTATTAGCATTCTTTCGCCGTGTATTCATCGCGAGAACAAGTATACTCATAGAAAAGAATACACACAGAGAAATATTACCAACAATTAACACATCTAACAATCTAAATCCACCTCTGGTTCCCCACACAAATCTCTAATGTCCATTTTCTATGACAGTAACTTCAAAAAAAAAATTGAATTCAAAAGAATTTCGTAAGTACAGTTCAAGAAGTACTCTCGAGATGAACTGAGTGAGTCACCGGGACTCGTCTCTCGGATCGGCGAACAGCGGGAACGGCTGCTCGGTTCCTGGAACGCTCTGGTATGCTAATTGCGATCCCCGTGAGTACTCGAGCACGCGGGGAAAGAGAGAACGAGCATTGTTGTATGAGTACGCGGCGGTGCGTGTACAGGTACGCTTGATCCACCTTGTAACAACGATTGCCTGTACGATTCTCCTAAGTCGGCACCCACCGTCTCCTCCCCGTTTAGTTTTTCTGCGTTGTTTTTCATCCCCTTGTTCCGCCTTCTCCTTGTTGTCGTTCCCGCGATTACACCGTGGGTCAAGGAACCACGTGGAAGCGCGGTTAACTGGTTATAAGGGCGCGGTTACGACATCGAGCGTCGATCGAATCGACGTGGACCAGGTGGAAATCATGCTCTCCCCGCCTCGACGTAATATCTCTTGGCTAATGGTTACTCGAAGGTGATTAGCTCGGTTCGTTAATTACACGGGAGGGAAACGCCGCGTGACAGCGGAACGGCTCGTCTCAGGGTCGCTGTTGCGGTTATTAAATTTAGTGTCCTTGGCTCTCGAGGCCTCTTGATCAATGGACAGGTACTGGAGATTTTGTTGCTGGGAGATTTTAGATTGTTTAGTCTGTGACCGTCTTCTGGGAATGATTTGGTGTTATCGGTGCGTACGTCGAATTTTTTTTATGAGCCGTTGTTAGTATTTGGGCGATCTGGCAGGAGAATTTTAGTGGGAATCATGAGTAATGATCCTGGAGAACTGGAGTGTTTGTGTCGATGTTTTCATAAAGCAAATGCATTATGCTCCTACTGTTATTATAATTTTCTAAATTAAAAACCATGAAATGGTGACACTAAAATGAATTAATTTTCACAAAGAAATTAGTACTCTCAGGTAAATCACCGCTATGTGCCCACAATAGATATTCTTCCGAATACAAATGTACCCAGTCCATCGATCCATCCTCGCGAACACTAATCTGAAAGTGTGCTAAAGTACTTAGTTCCATATACACGAGAAAAATTGGATATCGAGGCTGGTATATACAAATCGGCGCTAATAAATATTCAAACGTGCCATCCGTTCGCATGATAATTCTCCGAAGCCACCTCGTCGCTCAGAGAAAATTCATGGCGCAGCATCCTATCTCTGCGAACGTATTCCGGCACTGGGATCGATTAACAATCCTGCCGGTCACGCAACGCATAAATATCACCGCTGTGCGTCCCTGTTTATCGTCCGGTGTTTATTAGAATGTAATTAATCGGCCGGGGATGTAGGTTAACGCTCGAAGGCGGCCGGATAAGATACACACACACAGAGAGAGTCACACACATGGTCCTCGTGGATTATTCAACGGGCAGAGAACCTGACGCGTCGATTTAATTGAATAAGTATGTCGCCGGAGACACATAACCGCGGAATTATCTGCCCTCGCGGATCGAAAGATATTTCCACGGCTGATCGCGTGGTGAGACCCCCTACCCTTTGGACTGCTCTGTGTACGTGTGTATGTACACACGGAGCGTTTCGTCTATAACTGAAACACAAGATGCCTCGGTGGATAAGGTTAAACGACTCGCAGGTACTATGTACTTCGTCGAAGCGTTTCGCCCCGTGGAGATCGGCCGCGATTACCATCGACGGAATTCGCATTGAGATTCTCTCCAACCGCAGTAACAACGGGATGCGGTTCGCGGGTTCTATTGAGTCGCGTGAAAAATTTGTCTCGGTACGCGCGGCCCGTTGTTCCGATGAACATGCGTGTCCCCAGTGTGTTTGTGGAAATTGAAATCGAGGGGGAAACGATTTTGAAGGAAGTGGACGAAGGGTTGCGGGATACATGAGGCCTTTTCGAGTATGGATACGGAATGAGGAAAAAATAAAAAAATGAAATCGAGTGACGGATAAAGAGTTGAGGGTTGTCTGTCGATACCACTTTAATAGTACATGTGAAACTTGAAACATATAAGAAGAAGAAGGACTAACACAGTGGATTAAACCAGTTCTATCAATTACACTCTCGCTGATAAGTGTTGGGACACTTATCGAAGTAAATGTTACACAGTAGCATTACGAAATTGCTGCAAGTTTGACACAAATATTGTTTTCATAAAAAACATTTCGAAAATACCATAAAGAATCTTCTGAAAAAAAAAAGGAATCTGTTATTATCTGAATCTTTCCGATAATATTCGGTAACTTTACTTTGACATTTCGAACGACCTGTTTAATAGGTCGTTGGCCGTATTCCCACTGTCCGGCCCCGGTAATTTATATTTTCGAGAAGGTATCTCGCACGGATAACGTTCCAGACGACGAGGTTTCTCTTTGTTGGCCGGGGCCGATGCGAGAAGTACGTCATTCGGTTACACTCTTGCTTGACACGACAAACATTTCGATTTACAGTACACGGGGACCGTTGAACAATTAGTATTTTACAGGAACCGCTGAGTCATCGTTGGTCGGGCTACGGATATTTAGCCGAGCTCGTGAATTATGCGGCACGGGTTCGCTCGCGGTTCATCTACCCGTCTTCCCTTGTGACCGCTCAAGATCCCAGGCAGATGAACGAAGATCCTTATTACAGGAAATAGCTTTGGACTCAGTCATGCCATTAAGTATGCAAGTCTCGGGCCCCGGCGGGCACGGCTCACTATACCCTCCGTGGAACATCCGTGCAACTCGAAAACTTCTAATCTACCACCCAGGATACACCTCCTTTGGATCGTTTATTTCTTCACATTCTCGCTCTATCCTGGAAATAATTACACGCTATTGATCGTTATTGAGCGCCTCCAAACGCCGCCGTGAGCTTTCAGTGTAATTCGTTCCGTTTCCACCGCTATTTCGCGATGAGTCATTATTTTATATATCTCACTTGGAGTTCTTTCCCTCTTTCGTCCTCGTTCATGGGATATTTGAATAATGTGCGATTGATTTTATTATTTGTTTTTTTACATTTTGTGTCAGAGATTTTGTGATATATACTCTCTTTTTTTTTTTCATGTGAACCATACCAAGCGCTGTATTTTTCTTTACATATGTATTTACCACGTACTTAGACTTCAACTGCTCGAAGTCACGAAGCGAGGGAACTTCATTCGCGAAGCGAGGAAACTTCAGTCTTCCGTTAACCTTCACCAGCACCGGAACAACGTATGTAACTTCAGTGGGAAAAACAATGTTCGTTCAACGTTCGTGACTCAGTACTAATAAAAACGGTTATATCTGTTTTATTGAGCAAATTCGACTGAAATTCGAATATAAATTAAAAAAATAATCTGCAGTGCAGCTACTCCGTTTCACAACGAAATATTCAATGAAACCGTGAACGTGAAGTGTTCTTCAGGTGGAAACAATATAATCTTATTATACAACTATAATTTTTTAAAAAACATGAACAATTTTTCCATCGATTATACTACTTAATAACTGTACATTTAGTACAGCATCTACGAACATTTTTATTGATTTGAAGCACAATTAGGGTAAATCCGAATGAGATGTCCCAGTTGCTACATTTCAGAAAATATAATGGTGTTTCTTTTTTCAATTTTGAAATTTTGATTATTCTGAATTAGGTACTTGTTACACAATATGCCAACTGAATACGTACGAAAACCGGGATGTGTTAGAGGTCGATGGATAGAAGAAAATTTAAAGGAAGCCATTAAAAGAATCGAGGAAGGTGATATTGGAATTAATCAAGCTTCTCGATATTATGGGATACCATCGAGAACTCTACGGCGAAGAAGGCAGTCCGGTAATTTGCATAAAATATCTCTTGGCCCCCAAGGAATTCTGGGACATGAAAACGAGAAGAGACTAGTTGCCCATATTCTGCGCCTTATACATGCTGGCTTTGCTCCTGATAAGACAACAGTCAGACGTATAGCATTTGAGTTTGCTGAATCATTAGGGCTTCAGCATAGATTTAATTCTCAAACTCGATTGGCAGGCTATGATTGGTATAGTTCGTTTTTGAGGAGAAATAAAGAATTAACCGTTCGACAGGCTGAAGGTTTGTCACTAGCTCTGGCTACAGGCATGAATAGGGAAGAATATAAGAATAGGGAAGTAAATCATTTCTTCAAACTGCTCACTAAAATATACGATACGAATAATTTCTACAGGAAGCCAGGAAACATATTCAGTGTCGGTGAAACTGCTTGTCAATTAAATAACGACCCTGGAGAAGCTGGTAAATGGTCAACGGATGTACATTGTTTGGCTTCGGGTGAAAGAGGGGAAAATGTATCAATCATAGTATGTTGTAACGCTGAGGGCGTTTTCCTTCCCCCTTCAGTCATAATAAAAAATACAAAAGATGTTTCTGGTATTGAGGTTGGGCTTCCTCCAGGATCAAAAGTGTACAGGAACCCAGAATTGTCCTGTATCTCTTCGGATATATTTTACCAGTGGATGGTGGATATTTTGACACCGCGAAAACCAGTTGGTAAAGTGCTTCTAATAATGGACGGACACTCTCCCCATCAAAGTTTGAAAATTCACGATTTTGCTGCTGCCCATGACATAAATTTATTGTGTTTGCCCAGTCATTCGACAAAAGCTTTCCAACCTTTGGACAAATGCTTTTTCAAGCTTTTTCAGACATTTTCCAGAAAAGAAGCACACCAGTGGATAAATCAGCATACAGAACAAATGAAAAAATTATCCGTTGGAGTTGTGATCGGGAATGCATGGGCAAAATGTGCTACGGTTGACAGTGCTGTCAGTGGCTTCAGGAAAACAGGAATATTCCCTTTGAATCGAAATATTATTCCAGACAATTTCCTCGAAAAGACAAATACCTTTTTGTCTAATAGGGAAACCGAGTTATCCGTAGATACGACAATCCAACCAGTTTCACAAAGAATATCTAGTATTGGAACTCCTTAAAGGAAATATTAACAACTTTTTTCGAATCAGCATCAAGTTTAAACCATATTACTTCCAATGTAACAAATATTACCAGTAATAGTTTTTCTATAAAGCGTGGCAACATTCGCGGATTTATAACAACTCCAAAAATTGAAATTCAAATCTGCAATGAAGTTATTCCATTTCGTACAACACCCACCAAAATCTCATCGTTTCGAAGCACAATTATTATCAATTACGGATGCATACCTGGCGACGATCCCAAAGGTCGTTAGATCGGAATCGATGTTTTGGAAGCTGAAGGTGCGGGCAATGTGGCGCAAGTATCATGACCAGGTGGGAGGGGCGCGTGGCTCTGTGCGGCGTAGGTACGACTTAACGCGCGATCGGACCGGGCATCAGTGACTCTTTCTCGGCCGTGGCATCCGATCGTCTCGTTGCTCGCTCCCGGAACTGAGTCGCCGCGTGCGTTCGAGCAATTACACCGTGACCGTGATCGAGTGATCGTGCGACACGCGTAAAACGTTTGTCCCCACTAGATATCAAGACGCACGTGACTTCTATTTTTACGCGCACGGATCGACGAGCCTCTACAGAAACACCATAGCGTAACAAATCGATCGAAGGTTTGAACGGCAACTACGACGATCCAGTGAATTCCGTGAAAAGTAGAGATACACGTGGTGAGATGGACGCGAATGTCATTTGCCAACGCGTGGACGAGCGGAACGAAAAGACCATTGGTGAGATGTGTGCTAAATTCTTAAACTGTCCGTTGAACTGTTGTTTTGTTCATTTGTGACGGTTCATTGACGTTTCTTTAGTGACTTGTGGCGATCGGTTGACGATCGGTTTCAGTGAGCCTCTGTTTTTTGGAGTTTTGGGAGACCGGCGATTGGTAAGAATATCCTTTTGGGTGTTGTTGGTGTTGGTTCGTGAAATTGTTAAGTGTTGCAGTGTGAACGTTGATAAATGATTTCGGATAGACGGATATGTCATCGTGAATGTGTATTCGTGACACGATGTTTGACGCTGGAATCTTGTAGTAAACTACAAACACTTCTTTATAAAAGAAGCACATACTTCATTATTTCTCTGAAGTTTCACATTGTAAACTTCGAATCAGTATACATACAAGTAGCAGACAAAAGAAGTTACCACTTTTCTGATTCTTTATATTTCTATTACTTAACCTCAACTTAAAAATTTAATACTGGGTTTTATACAGCCTCTTATTTTTTATCAGAATATTATTAAACACGTACTAAAGTTTTAAGGTGATGTTAAAAATTAAGTGGTAACCTTTTTATCCGCTACTGTATTTTTAAACAAGGAAATCCTTAGTAATAGCGCGATAGTTATTATACACTCTCCGTCCCGGTGATTTCAACGCCTGGTCAGGACACTTCCTCCTAACCAACTTAAAAATTCCCAAAATTTCTTTTCATTACATTTACAACAGTACCATAACCACCCTCGAGAATATCAAAACCAGCACTTTATCCTCTTAAAGCCCATAGTTATAATTCAATTCATCGAGAATCATTGTACGCTCTCCGGTCCGGTGATTTCAATGCACGGTAAGAGCGCACGGTAGCATACGGTGATTTCAACGCCCCATTAGAATACAAAACTAATACATAATCCATGCATATTTAAATATCAGTGAAAGTAACATTTTCAAGTCGACACCACGAAAGGCAACTTTTCTCGTTTAATTAAAAAATACCAGATTTAAATACACGCCGCTTACCCTATAATCCGCTGACTGTGTTTCTCAGGACGGCCGTTGATCGTTCGCGTCGGGATTAAAAAATAAAAGTGTCACGGTCGGCAGAGAGGGAGGGGAAAGAAAGGTTGGTTCACAAATCGCCGGGAGATAGCGATCGCGGCACTCGAAGCGGCAAGTAGCAGGTACTCAAAATCGGTCCCGACCGGTTCGTAAACACTCGTACACGCTGCGGCGTCCTACGGTGAGTCTTCTCTCTTTCTCGCTCGAGTGCTCCCATGTCATGGTGTCCGAGAAACCGCGGTGTGTGGTCCCCTTAAAGAACCAAGTCGAGGGTATATGCACTAGATTGTGTGTGTATGTATATGGCGTAGGGGCGTAGAGAGAGAGAAAGAACGAGGGGGAGGATATAGGTGGTGGCGTGACCCCGAAGAAGAAGGCTCCTAAGGTGATTTACGCTTCGCCAATGGCGTCTTTTGTCTAGCCAACCGGGCTGTCAGTTGTGTTTGATTTTCGCAATATATTATACGGGCCCGGGGAATTATATTGCAAACGGTCGCGGCAATAATTCAACGAACGACGATACGGCGCGCGAGACTCCTCGTACTTCTTTGACGCGAGTATCTACGACGGAACACAGGGGACACGTCGTTCGGTCCGGAAACTCGGTTCCGTTGGTGCCTGAACACGGGCTCGTGTATGTTCCTTTCAGGGCCCGTTCCCACGGATACGTTGGATGGGTCTTTCGGGACAGTATGTTTGAGCAGTGTTTCAATCTGTGGTACGGTTTGGTCGAGTGGAGGTTGTCGATTGATGTCCAAAAGGTAGAAAAGTGAAGTAGCTTGAGAAAGTAATTTCTTTCGATTTCACTTGATTTATAATGTTCACTTTGCAGTTGTGTATATTATGCTTGGGAGATATGTTTGCTCCGATACGTCTTCATTTATCATCGTTTTCTTCGCGAAAACCGGTTGATGTTTCGTAAGAGGTGGTTCTTGAATAGAATTTGTTGTTATCGGCGAATAGATGGGACTAATATTCACCTTTATACGGAATATAGTGAAATTAATTTCGAGAGATATTAAATTCGTACTTTCTCTTTAAGGAGAATATCTTACGGTTAGACGACGAGGGATTCGTACTTGTCAGCGTCCTGTCATAATACGTTCGGATGTTATTCGATGGGCTGAACGTGACTGGAGCGTGAACGATAGCAGGCATTAGAGCATAAAATAATATTTGACTGAATCGTGACCGTTGCTGCGAGTGCAGCTGGCTGTGCATACTCCGCCGAGGTCGCACGATGCTATTATTCTTTCGGCAAATATTTTCGCTCGGGAATAGTCGTCCGTTCTATGTCATGAATAGCGCATCTTTCATTTCTCTATATACTAACATCATTTTACGTTACAAAATAAATTTCTTCGCTCATATTCACCAGTCGATGCAATCAATTATCGAGAAACAATTGTACAAATAAATCGGGAGAACTGAATAAAAAAGTCTACAACACTGGATTTTATTATATCTACGTTTGTCATCTTTTCAGAATGTAGATGTTACTTCTACATAATTCACGTTGAAAGGAGCAACAATTATTCCACCGAGGTTGCTACATCTCATACAATTCAAAGTAAAAATTCCTCATTCCAACTAAGAAATGTAATCGCAACCGGTATCCATTGCACGAAAGAAAAGAATTAATTATCAAATCGCATTATTTCCATGTTCTCAAGAGTCGAGTTTATCGAGATACACGTCTTTCCCCCTCCAGTAAGTATCGTTTGCACTTACAATTTTTGCTTCTCGCTGTGGGAACAGGGGACCCTTATGAATTCACGCAGAAAAGCTGTAATTAACGACTTTACAGTTTTTTCCTACGCGCGATCATCGGGCATCGCTGTTGAATCGAACAATGCCCTTCTCTGTCACTCGTAAACAGGAAGCACCCGTGGTTACCGTGTAACCACTGTGTTCGACGCTGTAAACGCTCGGTTCGTCCTCGTGTAATTAGTACCCACGTGTGTATGTACCGTCACTCGATCCTCTCGTAAGCGGTCCCCTACGTGCAAGCCTTATCTTATCGAGGGGGTGGCAGGGGATTAAGGGAGACCGCGGTGATAACTTTCTTGATTTACAACGTATTCCATGAAATTGCTTCTTCGAGCCTAGGCCGCTCGGTTGGCGTGTAAAAGACTCACCATAGGACGATTCCATATGAAAAAACGTGTCGAAATTGTGGTATCACGTTTCTGCGTACGGCGTTTTGTTTACGAGAAAAATTAGTTTGATGATCGAATGCACCTTGGATGAGAATCGTGGGCGCAGGTTCGGCGATTTAGGTCGCGAAATAATAGTCTTTTAATCCCTCGAGGATATAAACGCCTAGGAGAAAATGTTGTTTCCTATATTTTGTTTATTATTCTTGCGAAGAATCGCTGGTCCAGGGTAAATGTCCTAATTACTGCCAGTGTTCTTAATACTGCAATTTTATTTATTTTACTTAATAAAAACTTAATGAAACAGTGGGATATCTCGCAGATTTTGATTAATTATTACTTAATTCTTCATACTTGATGCATAAAATAATTTTTTTTCACTAAACAGATGTTAAATAATATGTACCAAAGTGAGACGATTAACAACAAAATGATTAAATGAAGTTACACTACAATCTTTCGGTGACAGTAATTGGGACATCGACCCCATTTTATTTTCATGAACTTTTTCGCTTGCCCAGAGTCACAGCTGAAAGTCTGCAGTATACGGAAAGGAATTTGATGATCGTTGAAGCGATCGTCGATTAATGCCGATTCGGGAGAGGATCTGGTTACGTAACGAATAGAAAGCAGAACGGGTTCCCGTGAGTGTTTCATGGTTTTCGAGGGTGAAACCGGGCTCGAAAGTACCGCGTGCAGAAACGAAAACTGATCTCGTACAACCGCGTCCTTTAATTGGTCACGTTCGATCCGCTTCTTATCAGCCCCTGGAACGCAAGGATCGCCCGGGAGGAGACCCCTTTGGGGAGATTTCCCTCGACAAAAGTGTTCCCGTGGGAACGATCGTTAATTGTCCGTAAAATGCACTCTCACCTTGCGCTGTGCTAAAAGCAGAACCGTGTTCGTGGCCGAGAGAGTTACGTATCCGCAAGAGGACATCGATGATCCGAAAGAAATCGCCGCCGCCGCCTCCACCCACCCGCGCCTCCTGTGTCGCGGTTCGCGCTGCCGATAGTTTTCTAAGAGTGTCATTAATCTTTCATTAGCCGTTGCCCTGTCGCCTGGTTAACGCGGAAAAAATCCCTTCGACGCAAATCCACTCAAGCGTGAGAGTGAGACCTAGAGTTGAAACTTTGATTAGTCTTTCATGAATGAAAGTTAGAGCAATAGGAAATTGTCTATCTATTAAATTACTACAGTAAGTCTGTAAACAGAACTCCAGAAGTAAACAGAAGGCTCCTCGGTATTGACAATGAGAGATCCCCAGGTGTAACGGTGACGTTTTATTGAGGTTTAGCACAGTGATAGAGCTCGAAGTTCTGAAGCCAATGAGATTTCTTTCAGCCGCATATTGTCATTAGTTTATGAAGTATTTAATGTTCAGTCCCGAGGAGCCTTCAAACTAGGATTTACTAACCGTATTCTAAACCGTTCAATATATTTCCTGAGTTCTGTAGGTGAGAACAAAGGGAGTGGTTTAGATAATAGTATTTTTTTAAATATATCTAGAATTGCGAGACCAGTTTAAGAGAAAGATTAAGAATATCTCAAAATCGGATTGTCTTCGTCGCCCTATGCCAAATGATTAGCATGATTAATGCTTCGAGGTAAAAGAATGGAAACGAAGGAACTGTAGTATGTAATTACACGGTGTTAGGGAATACCGTTTAGAAGTGTAAACATTTTATTACACGCCGCGAACGCTCCCGTTCCCGCCGAGCGTACCGAATGAATCGCGGCGGCATTCCAGCCGGGAGAGACCGGTGGTGCTCCGTGGAATCCCTTTTCCTTCGAGAGCAAACAAACCGTGTATCTTTATTACAGTAATAACTATAATCTCGAGTCCGAAGCTGGTAACCCTTCCTTCCATATACGATACACAGCCGGGGCCCCGGCGGGTTCTTTTCTTCCTCGAAACTGCGTAATCAGTTGCCGCGTCCGCTTCACTGAGAGCAACAGCAGCTCTCCTCACTTTGAATCACCTTATCCGACGCACGGTAGGTAGGTAGAACGGCGCAGTGGTTGTACGTACATCCAAAGTAGTGGTGTGCACGTCGGTGTTCACTGTCATTAGAGGAGGGGAACGCGATTAGAGTTGAAATAGACTCGGCACTGATACAAACAACAACTCCGCGATCAAATTGATTCCGCCGCAATTTCCGCGGCTCCTTCCTTTCGTTTCTTAGATTCCTGGAGAATAGAGATCTTCTTCCTCTCCTGGTGCTTCTTTTGTTCATGTAAAGCCCGTTTAGAACGAATCCATGTGAATAATTGGCTTCCCTGTTTGCTTGCCGTGTTCCGCTGTCATTCTATCGGTTATGGTGTAATTCAGGTCGACGATGTGGGTTCTTGTTATTATTCTTTTTTTTTTCAAGTGAAACTGAGAGATGCGCATACCGTGTTGTTGTAAATTGCAGGTTTGTAAATGAACGCTGGGGTTGTAATTGGAATACAATTTCAGTGGACTGTCTTGGTACTTTTACTCTGTACTTGTCCAGATCGTTCTCCGAAGGTTGTTCGATAAGTACAGTGTCTATCGGTTGTATAAAGTCTTCCATCTTCAGTGATATTGACTGTGGAAGATACTATGGAAACATATTGTCTTCGAACATGTCATTACTTCGGGTCACAATTCTTTTCATTTACTCGAAGGTGATCTTACATAAGCATGTATGATGACATAACTGTCCCGTGATATGAACAGGAAAATTGCATTCAAAATTTCAATCTACTTCATTTCCATTAGCCTATTGATTGAATAAAAGTAAAAAACCTCATTTGAACGATGTGTATATAGGAAGGGATCCATGGATAAAAAGGGTGGTTTCTCCCTTAAATTCTAAAAGCACCATCAATCAAGTACGGCAAAATTCTTAGCCTGGTCGCACAAACTAAGCAAAGCCACAGAAAAATCGGCGTGTATCAGTTCCCGAGCATCCCTTCTCAGCCAATACTGGCAATTCGTATGTCCAGAGATGGTCCAGTTAATTCGATTTCTCAGCACCTTACGATCTCTGCATAATACCCACCTCAAGCACACATCATCCTATTTATTTACTCTAAGGAAACACCTCCTGCAATCTCCCAAAAACCAATAAATATAGAAAATCGATCCTACAAACGCAAAAAAAAAGACACATTTCCTGCCAATGATTGCCCACACTTTCGATCGCCTTCGGACATGTCTCCGGCACTTGTCACACCCCCATTCTCCACGCCCATACACCGCGTACGCAATTTCGCCACAGAGGCCGGTATATATATGTACAACACCACGGTCGTCGTAACGCTCGACCACCGACTCATCAGCCGTGTAACGATCCCCGTTGAGGCCCCGTTGGTGGAGAACGAGAAATAAAAATCACGCGTATACGACGGGGGGCGTCGGCGCGGTGTGGTATCGACGCACAAGGCCCTCGTTAATTTCACGGGACGATTTACAATCGGGTGAACGCCTACCGTGCGTGTACCCGCGATCGTTTCACGGTCGGCTCCTCCACCGAGCATAAAACCCCTTCCCCGCCCCCTGAACTTCACCGCGTTGAGGCCCAGGATACTGTATTTTATATCGAGGATTTCATTGTGCTGTCCCTGGGTACGGAGAAGGTAATATCCCAAGGGATTACGTTTCGCTCGCGGTCCTCTTCTCGTTAAGACATTCGCGCCTGTTAATGGACCCGCGCGGCGGCAGAGACGCAACGGGTTTTACGCGACTGGGACCGAGGCGGCCGCCGCGGCCATACATGGCGCGGAAGCGGCCCGGTTCGACCGTAAAATATGACGCGTATCTTCTTATTAGGAGTAAATTGTATCCTCATTACCTGCCCGCCGCGGTTCGACCGTGCACCCTCGCGCCCAACCGCGTTCTCGTTCCGTTTAATCGTGAATAGCCAATCAGACCGCCACCTGCGATTGGATTCTGGTGGATTATTAACGAGCCTCCGTAGCGATTTCAACGAAATGTTTAGCGGTCGATGGTGGTCGTGTCCTTTTGAGGGGAATTGAGAGCATGCAGGGTTATGATTAAATTTTTAGTACTTGGAGACGGATGGGTGGGCAGCAATCGTTGTTGATTATTGTCGATTGAGAATCGTTCGGTACGTTTAAGAGCTGCTGCACAGGTTTGTGGTGAAATTGAGACGTCCTTGGGTGGCACATATCACGAACTTTTGAGTGAAACAGAATTTGCATCTTTAGCTTTTTAGGCGACGACTTTTATCATTGAGCTACTTGGGTTTATGGTGAAATTGGGGCATCTTGGATGGCGCATATCACGGAGAAACAGAATTTATGTCTTTCGCTTTTTAGCCGTCAGGTTTTATCATTGAGGTGTTAACCCTCTTTCGCTGGTATTGACGCCTTAAGCTTTCAACCAATATCAGTCACCAATTAATGTTTGCGCTCTGTTCTCAACATCGATAACTACAAATCACTTATTATTGCATGATTTACAAGATCATACTGTTGAGACTACCATTATCGTGTAGCTCGAAACTTTCTTCAATCGTTATCGCTGACGAAAAGTTCTTCTATTCACAGCGTCGATCATGGTTAGATATCTACCGTCTGATACGGTCCCCGTTGGAATCTACCACAGCGAAAGGGTTAAAGTGTTCAGAATCTTTTGTATTTTAGTGTCACAATTGGAATAATAGTTACTATGAGAATGAAGAATTCCTAAAAATCATTCAAAGCAGTCATGACTGTCAGTTGTTGAAAGAAGTCTATTAACGTTGATAACCTGGCCAGACGATTAGTATCACCTAACCCAATTAGTTACCATGCTAGAATATCGCAGCGTGCTCGCGTAACGCCGCAATTCGAATCGCGAACCGCATACCGTTGCCAGATAAAAATCAGTCAGGGCATTGATCAAGCGTAATTTATGAGCCGCGGGTGTCACTCGTCCAGCGTACCGGAGCGCTTACATAATTTATGAAATCGTCGTGTAATATCTAACGCTCTATTCAAACTCGTCGCGGTAGAAAAAAAAGAAATGTACGTACATAATCAGCTGCTGGTCGTCCGTCAAGTAATTTTCACTCGTAATAGTTTACAGCACGCGATAAATCATGCTCAGCAACTAAAGAGTTCCACAAAGGTGTATCTCAAAAGTGATCATTTGTTAAAATTCGGAAGCATGTGATTATCGACCATTCTATTGCAAAATAATGCTTCGAAGTAACGAATTAATGAAGGGTATAAAGTACATATTTAATACACTCGTAACAAGTCTCGTCACTAAAATGTAGGTAAACATTTCATTGGTCCGTTAGATGACGTTATGGATTTGATCTACTTAACCAATAATACAAATTACTAAACATGCAACTGAAGGTTCTCCAGCTAATTTTATTTCTCAGACACTTACGACCATAGTACTTGATGCACCCGTTTGGAAATAAAATTTCTTTCCTGACAATTTTAATAGTGCGTTTTCCCTTCACTTACAAGTTTCCAAAAGGCTAAAGAAAATCGAAATACCATATATTCCACCTGTAATCGATTACAAATTTCACATCGACGTCCCGCTGATATTCCGCCATGATCGTCCTAATTGGATACTTTGTACAGGCTCGTACCTGGCAGCGGTGTCGTAAACGGATCGCTGCCGAATGGAAGCACAAGACGCCCTCAATGAACGCCATGCTCGTACATCATCGGGCAGTGTATTAACGGGCGAAACGATTCGGGATGGCGATCATCATCCTTGCACGCCCGAAATTGTTTCTTTCCTACGGGCGATCCTTTCGGTGTCCCATTCAGAACGACCGAGACGAATGTCGCGCGTCGGCTCGTCTCTTCGTTCGAGTTGCGCCCAACGAGAACGAGAATGAAGCGAACGGAGAGTGGCCCTGGGCGGTGCGATTACTCATTGAGACGTTGATTGCGGCTATGGCATACTTACCGAATATCTTCGCCGGGCTGCTGCGTTCTGGAGCAAGGAAACGTGTACCGTGCTCGAATTTCGGACGTCTTTTCCTTTTTCTTTTTGCCCTTCGCCAGAGAACAAAAACCTCCTCTTGTACGACCTATTAGAGGCCGGATTGATTGTTCGGCGTTGTTTCCGAAGATTTATGAACGCTGGTGACGAGAGTCACCCGACGTTTTGCGGTCGTTTACTCTTTTTTACGATCATTCCACTGATTCTTCTCCTGAAACGAGTTCCCTAGGGCCTCGCACTTTCTTTCGATTGAATGCGTGATTATGCAACGCATGTACGATGTCTAGGACGATGAAAGATATTCAGTCCTATAGAGTAGAGAATTTGTAGGGAAGGGATCAATGTCCTCACGATCAAGGAAAGATTCCTTTTGGATGTCGACATACGTTAATTTGAATTGAATAATTAGCAGCTTTCGTGTACAGATACGGAAAGTTATGTATTTGTATACTGTACTGAGTATTTATAGCGACATGCTCTACTAGACGATATAATTGCTACTCCATCTATCATAGAAAGCTGACAAATAAATTTTTATTCCCAATAATGCCGTCATGATTCACGTATAAGCTTCCTACGCGTTAAATCGCCTCCCAACACTCGATAATTCGTATATCAATAAAATTTATGAATATTAAATGTCAATACCGATAATAAAAAAACGGTATTAAATATCGTTTAAAGTCCAGTTTTAGTGACCCATCGTTTCAAGCGTCGTAGGTGTTTCTTTTTTCCATAAAGTGCGCGGCTTTTACAGAACTGTGTAGTCGTATAGTTCTGTTCCGAATAGATCATCCTACGAATCGATCTCTAGGACACTTTATCACGAACAAAGAAAGTATGAAAGGGAGATGAGGCTAGGTGATCCCTGCATCCTGCGTTCCGCGGAAAAAAATTTGGGTCTCGACAGGTCTTGTGAGGTAAACGATCATGTTCCTGGTTCGACGTCCTTTCCATCTCGTCCGCGCAGCGCGAATGTGGAACGATAAAATGAGGCTTGGTCCCAAAAGCCAAACGAGGCGGCGTCGTAAAACCCATGTTTCGGGGAAGGTGCATCGTTTACGGAGAAGAAGAAGGTCTTCATCGGCACGGGGAAAAAGGGATTGTCGTCGGTATTTATTTGAGAGAATAAGCCCCTCTCCCCTCCCTCCTTGATAAGGGCCCCGAATACTCACCATAAAAGTCGTCGTTCTGCTCTTCGCGAGTCTAATCTTGGTCGTAAAATATATCAGACCGCTTTTGGAAGTCGTACTGTAGATCGAGGAAAGAAAACGAAGGTGTGCCCTTTTAACGATATTTTATATGCTTCATTAATAATTATAATGCATTAGTAGATCATAATAGTGGAATGGATTTTTAAAAGATAGAAAAGAAGACTGAAATTTTAGATGAGTAACAATGTAGACTACGGTACGGATTAACGCTGCAGTATATATAACGTATATATTTATATATAACAGAACCGTGTCCATTGCTCTTCATAGGACCTATATTCGGGTAAGAGATAGAGTAGGTTAAAGTTACATTAATGTTGTAATAAGTACGTACATTACCGTTCATAATTATTAGGACTCTTATCGACTATGAGATAAGTGGAAACAAGGCGTTACGAAAAATTGTCTAAAGGCTGACGTAAATACTTTTGGGGTATGTTAAAGCTCGATGGACATCACGTACGCTAATGTGAATCAATAAAAGTGGTCCAAATTATATACATTTTTATCATGACCGAGTGTCCTAATACTTAGGTATAGTTTATAGCTCTAAAAGCTATTAGAATCCTATTCACAATGATAAAAGAAAAATAATACAGAACCAAACCCAGTAGACAATAATAGAATCGTGTCCACTCCTTTATAATCACGTCCCCAGTACCGAGCGGTGCGGTTCCAAAGAAGAAACACCATAATCATTATCTAGATAAGCAGTAAAGAAGAGAATTTCCTCGAAAAAAAAAAACAACAACATATCCCATATCTAAGATAAATCTAGCGTATCGAGTATCTTCGGCGAAACTCCTCAAATAACACCCACGCGGGTCGAGGGATCGGGTCATTGCCAGCGTGTCCGGGGCTGGAAGTCGATTTCACGGCGCGCGCGAGACGTAACAATCCTCTCTGTTCCACGACCCAAGTGTCCGGTACCGATTCGAAACGGCGACTTCACCGCGGCCACGGTGTACCCTATCGGGACGGTCTGGCCGCGAGCGATAAGATCGGCGCGCTCTTCGCCGCCGTCGTCCACTCGTGAGAAGATGCACCGCAGGCGGAAGCGGGCTCGCGCGCCGCGGGCGAACCTAAATACCTATCTATCGGTCGTTAGGCGTGTGCACACTCTCGCGTGTTTACACGGTTTAACATGCACGCGCGAAGGCGAGATAAAACGCGCGCGGAGGGTACGCGACGCCGCGGGGTCGTGGCACTCGGCGATCGTTTCGCACACGTTCTTGGAAATGGTATATGTATACATAGTCGTTCGCACCTGTGCGTGCAGACGGCCACCGATGGTACTCGATAGTCGTTCGCTTAACCGCGACCCAGTGACCCGCATAACCCGCGCACCGAGCACTTATGATCGAAGAGCTTCGGTGTGGATCCTTTAATGGCATCCTCCTCCCTCTTGAGACTCTTTCGTAGTTGCGTGACTAGTGCATTGGGTCAGAACCGACAGGTGCAACGAGAAGAATCAGGGGAGACTTTGATTATGTAATTATGGTGTACAGGGTGCCCCAAAATAGCTTCGATTCCCGGAACTGAGAGGTTGCTGGGACGATTTGAAACAACTTTTTCCTTTGCGAAAATGTTATCCGAGGCTTTGTTGACGAGATATTAACCAAAAACCCGGTACCAATCGGAGCGCGTTCTGAACGCTACCGCGGAAGCTCGGCCGGCAGACTGGCGCTCTGATTGGTACCGGGTTTTTCGTTAATATCTTGTTAACAAAGCCTCGTAGAATATTTTCGCTAAGAAAAAAGTTGTTTCAAATCGTCACAGGAACCCCTCAGTTCCGGGAGTCGAAGCTATTTCGGAACACCCTGTGTAGTGACATATCTCAAAAAAATTGAATGGAAACCTCGAATAAGGGTCTGTAGCATATTTTGACTAGAATTGAATTAACAGTAAACTATGGTATCTACAGTATACCTGTCTTGTATATTCGAAAAAATTACCGAATCGGTCAAAAAACCCTATCATCTGAAGTGGCTGTAAGGGTTAAGAGAATACATTCTCAATTGCTCTATTCAATTATTCTTGAACAAAATCACTCTACATATTTCTACTAATTGACCAAGCAACCATCAGCATAGATTTTGAAAACCTGAAGGGTAGCTCTGGATCTGACCACGACAGCGTTCGCCTGGCTGCCGGTATTCGATGATCGTCCACCTAACTCGGCCCAGTGACCCGAAAAACAGCAACGTTGCTCATAATTGGAGTCGTTACATGGCCCCTTCAACGTAACAGACCCTTGTCTCGATTCGCTTTCCTATCCGATCGAGTAACGTCGACGACGAACATTCGACGCAACACGGTTGACTCGCTCCCCTTCCCCTTTCGTTCACCACCCGTTAATTATTCTCGCGTACATTTCGCTCGCCGCCACGTCCGGGCGCAACGACGAATCATTAATCACGCGTGACACGCCCGTACAAGCCGATCTAATTATCGGCTAAAAGACCGCCGTTGCGAATCCCCTCGACACAAGGGAGCTGCCAACGGGGGTAACACGACAGGTGAGGTAATCACGGGAGACCTAATTTTCTTGACTGGAAAATCACGCTGTGAACAACCTTTTCGACGTCGCGAAACAGGATACTCTATTATGAATACTTAATATGTCTAGGATGTTTCGATGGGGTTTGTGTTCCTTTATGGCAGCGGTGTTCATGGATGAAGCTTTTGAACCCCTCTTCGAACTGTATTTTCCATGCATAGTGCATTAGATCACGTAGTGATGTGTATTACTTCCCATACCCCGTTTCCATAGATACACATATCACCACGAGACGATGTTGAGAAACACAATAGTGATAGAGTGGAGCAAGTTTTTGAAACTCTTTGTTTCTGGAGAAAAGAACATGTTGAACAGGCTTGGTGCAAGTAAAAATTATTAAATATCAATATTGTACTCTTTCTAATAGAGTCATATTTTGCAAGTTTGTAATACTTGCAGCATTAGATCAGTGATCCATGAAAAGTTTGCCAGTATGTGGACGAAAGACGTAAGGTTGAAAATCCAAAAATTATCAGAAAAGAAGGTTCGTACTCTCTTCCTGCTTACAAAATGAGGACCTCAATCTCGTAGGAATTTTAATAGACACTGCTGTATAGGTCAGTAACGCGAAGGATTCCAGAATTTATTCACCAGTGAACGTTTCCAAACGATCGCATCGAACTTACTGTAATCGTCATTAACTTTTTCAGAAGCGTTGCAACTCGCTGCGGGAATATCGTTAAGAAAACGTGTCGTATATTCTAATAAACGCAACATAATTAAATGAGAAAGGCTCTTTCGCTCGGTCCTTTCATTAATAAATTACTGTTTCATAGCACGAAAGTGACATTTATTGTGGGAATCCACGGAGCGTAAAATGGAAGCCTGAAATATCATTTGAGCGTTTTGCATGCGATCTACGACGTCGTTCGTAATAACCGTGCCTCGGACATTCGAGCGTGGAGCAGCTGCAGTCGTTCTTAATTGTTTAACGAATCGGACCGAACGCTAATTAGTTACTGTCCTGACACGTCGCATTTTGCAACTCTGTATGGGAAAAGTGGCAACCGTTGCCTGCTGCGAGACTGAAACGATGATGGCCGCCAGACATGTAGCTCTACCTTGTTAAGTGTACCACGGACTAAATAGAGTAATGAGATTTGAAGTCGATGTTTGCAGAACCTTTTTTCGAGACTGTGTAAATCACGTAACTACCCGCTGCGTTCCCACATCTGCTTCACAGTGTGATAATTAACCGATACTGTTCGCGCAAACATGCTAGTGTGGTAGTAACGTGGATTTTCTGGCTTGTTACTGCTTCAGGTTGAATAAAGGATGACGAAGATCACTTGAAGGTCACTCGAAGTCTGTTTCAATCTGAACTTAATATTAAATGAATAGTATTTTTATAAATATAGTAAAGTTAGGTATTATTTCAATAGCAGTTGAAGGTCGTACGAAGGTCACCGATTTTTTGTATAATCACTGCCAACTTTTAAAAAATAGGTTCAAGGTTATTTTATAGACTTCTAGAAATGTTACTTGAGAGTCGTTTAGGGATCATTTGAAAGTTACTTCAAAATTATTCAGGAATTTAACCTTTAGAGGACGAGTAGGATTTTACATGATTTTTTATCTTTTCGAGTTAGAACTTTTATATAATTGTTACCGTATTATACTACGAAAAATAAGGGGTATCTCTGGAGCCTCAAAATAGGCTTCCTGTCCTCTACAGGTTAAAGGATATTGTAAGATTGCGAAGGTCTCGCTTTTTCGTGTAATTAATTAATAAGTATTATCAGAAACTTTTTAGTCTATCTAAGCTAAAATTACGAACATGATATTCTTAACAAAACCAAAGGGAAATTACATTTTACTCTTCACAGTTAACGTACCCTATGCACCACGCGAACGAGTAGAATAAAACATTGCCCACGCCCATTTCCTCGTTAATAATTACACTTATCTCTGTGACAGGTGTTGTCCTGGTTGTGCAAGAAGGGCGAGGACATCCTATCCAAGCACGGGCAACACTCGGCGACGAATCTGTCCGCAGCCCGGCTACACGAAAGGGAATTCGAGAAGTTCTATTTCACGTCGATGGTGAGTACGGTTCATGTATAGGAACGCCCAGGCATAATAGAATCGAAAGTATCTCTCAGGGCGAATATCGTCCCATATATGTCTCCGTGATTTCACTTTTTTCACGTCCCATTGAGCCTTTCGTCACGCTTCGATACGGATGAAATTCCACCGAGAGACAGAGCTGGAATAACCGAAAAATAATAAAAGGCTTCCTCTTGAGATGGGGATCGGCTGCGAAGACCGTCGATAGTTTCGCAAACTTCCTCCTCTAGCGTTTCAATTGATTCTCAACGAAAAAATGTACGCATCGGGAGAAAAAAATGGAGCGAGGTTCTCGCATTTGAAAACATATACTCGAAACGCACGGGACAGAAATGAATAGAAACTCGGCCATTCCACCGTTTGGTAGGTCGAATCTGATCGAAGATAACGATTTAATATAGTCGGATTTGACAATTGAATATGTAACGATGACTTTTATATTTCTATTCAATAGGGCCCTCGCGATAGTTATCTGAATCTGAATTAGACACTTCTAGACCTCTTTCTCCTCGTTTGTACCTGTATATAGAATCTAAGACGATACCGTGAATATCCCTCTGTTGCTGGAAGAACTTTACAACGATCTATAAATCGTCGCTGTTTTACCGACAAGCTGCTCCATCGGTACAAGTGCTTGTTTAAATTTTGTTTACTGCAAAGCAATTTCGTCATTAAAATACAATGTAATAAGCATAGTATATAGACCGTATTCACTACTAAAGTTAAATATAAAAAAAAGTTACAAGTAACGTTCACAAAAAATTGAGTTGCGCGATAAATCTGCGCAGTTACGAGTGAATCGGTAATTCTCCTTTTCTAGTCGCGTGGCGCCGTCTGGCGTCGATGTCCTCAAGCAACTCGCTGTACTACCGACCGTGTCGCGCCGCGGGAATTGAAATAGTTTAGAAAGTGGTGCCTCCCTTAATGGCAGGGATTATTTTTCTCCTTTGACTCGAACCAACTATTTAAGCGTCCGGGATCTCATCTACGCCCTGCAATCGAACGATCGAATCACGGCCATTAGCTCGAATACGCGAATCTCTCTGGCAACTTTCGCAATTAGAGATCCATCTACGGGGGAGTCGATTAGCGATTCTCGTCGACGGAACCCTAAGTGGATACCAATGTCTGGTCTTATCAATCGATCGTGCAAGCCTGTGTCCAGCAGCGACTCGTCCCGTTCACTGATAACACGACCTTTGTTTTCCGCGTTTTCCATTTTCACGATAAGGAATCGTGGAATGAGGAACCTTGAATTGCAATTAAGGTGAGATCCTTCGGTACGACTTAGGAATGCTTCTTGTAACTTTTTGTTGGTGAAACGCTTATCTGTTGGTACTTCAAACGAAGGACAATGTTCTTGTTTGGGACGGACTGAAAGAGAAAATTTCTTTTAAGTACCTTTGAGCTTGCTTAAAGAATTGCGTAAACAGTTAGATTGCGGTTCATATATTTATGAAATTCAATGAATCGCGTAGTCATTGGTGCAAATTTTTCTGAGGTTCAAAGGTTTTAAACACGGATTTAAGTGCTTCGTTCTTGTGCTTCGACTAAACGTGAGAATTTTTGCGATTCAATTGTCTGAGCGTTAGGACCGTTTTAATTATGGAGCAATTGTCGTTCTTGGCCTAATTATTATTTCAAACATGCAATAAGACATCTTGAAGTCCGTACGTCGAACAGGACGTTAATTCGTCACGCTGCGCACAAATCAATTATCCATATTCCATGCAGTCACAGGCACGCATGGATCATTATCCAAAATACGCGATCGTTCTTTTTTCTTCGCGGACGGCCGAATGACCCCCATATCGGGGATCCAACCCACACACCCTGTCATAATTGTCAACGATGATCGAGAAAACTGATTATTTGGGTCGACCGGCCCGGAACTGGAACGTAACGTCGATTTATTATTAAGCGATCGAACCTTGCAGCGCGTCCCGGCAACCCGATATTTGGAGCATCGAGTTAATTGCGAAGACGTCCGGCTAAAGAGCGTATCAATCGAAACGATCGTAAATTAATTCGACGATAAAGGTACCGGTGGGATCGACCAGTTGAGTGGATGAAAATTCGATCTTTCTCCTTCTCTCGTTCGGGTCCTTGTTACTCCCCCTTGGCCTAATTGCATCTGCTTAAGGGGCCCGATTTTGTCTGAATGATGGCAGTACTCCTTTTTTTTCAGAGTTCATCGACATCCTACTTCAATGTCTTCGTTTCTTGTTTCAAAGAAAATATCGAAAGGGTTCATTGCTCTCTGTACCTTTATAACACTTTGGCGCCCGTTGTCGTAAATCTGTATCGCAGGCAAGAATGTACGCCACAGAGGTAAAAAATCAGGCACCAGAAAAATTGAGAAACTGCCTTCTGCAATTTCAGCTCTGCATTGTGCATCCTGGCCAGTGCAATCTGTAACCTGCAACTTGAAAATTGTGTATTATATATTTCCGTATTCTGTATTTCAAGTTTCATATTCTCATAATTGTAACCGCAAACATCCACAAAACTATTTCCCCTCGGTGCACACGCATCGTCATCAGGACTTTCCAATTCCTCGAGTTCGCAAAAATGCCTGTTCAAAGGCAACAGAGGCATTAAAGCCTCGTATTTCATCGAGAGAATTGCCAGTTAACGCGAATGTTTCCGTCTCGCCGTGTCAACCGCGATTTCGACCGCAAGGATTTTCGCTGCCCCCGCCAACAGGACACCGCCAATTCTTTCTGCTCGACACGGTAATCATCTATGCACCTCTCGATCGTCCAACGTCCACTTTTTGCGCCTCCCCTCGGAGAACCGTTCCGACCGCACGATTCCTCGATCCATTCACTGCTCTCGCTTTCCGCGGACAACGAGAATTTCTCCGTGAATTCTTCGAGTGAAAGAGAACAAGAAGCGGTTAATTAACTACCTGGACGAACGACACACAAACAGTTTCGATGCAGTCGTTGAATCGCCGCGATTACAGGGGTCCGCCTTCTCGAAGTACAAAGCATTGTCACGTACCGGAAAACGACGGTGTGTCGATGAAATCGTGAATGTGAACCGGGCGGATCCGTGGGACAAGGCGTTCTCGTAACCCAATTACGCGGACGACCACGGAGGAGGCGACGTGTCCGTGGTCGGAATGAAAAAGGAGGCGAACACACACACACACACGGTGTCTTTTTTAATGGGACGTCCGTGAAGTCACGGCAGCACCCATGCCACCATCGCCGCCCAGAAGGAAATTCCATCGTGCCGAAAAACGAGCAGACATTCCCCTTGGCGAGCACACCGATCGCATGACAAGCCGATTCTCGCGGAATTCCGCTGGCGATCGATCGTGAAAGTGTGGCTTGCGTTTTTCTCCTAGACAGAGAAATTCACAGGCTGCGTTCCCAAACGAATTTCGTAGTGGGTTTTCGACTGACCGTTCCGTTTTTTGCGAAACTTTAGAGACAGTCGTTGGTATATTTTTGTTTTCTTTTGTGAGAGGTTAATGCACGGAGACTTGGCTTGGTGGAGTGGAAAACGCAAAGCGTGAAGAATTTAGTATCTTTCTTGCTGGTGACTTTAATGGAGAGCAATTAATGAGCCTTTGGCGGGTGCGAAGTATTCGTTATCGATGGAGTGTTTTTTACTCGTTGCGCCGGGGAGAAACGTACCGGGAGGTGTGGATGTTTTATCGTTTGGAGCAGTTTTGACGAGATGCAGAATTGAGATATGTCACGGAACAATATTTAGTAATTCAACTGGAATGTTGAAACGCGAGTTTTATGTGAGGCTTGTGATGCTACGATAAGAAATTTGTATCTCGGTTATAGTTTTTATTGTGGAATGTTTTGTAATGATATTGTTAATGGGATCAACTGTGATAGACCTTGGATGTTTTTACTAACGATTCTATGGGAAGAACTCGTAATTACCCGTTTGATTTGCGTCGATATTACTTCCTCCGGAGGAAATCATGTCGGATGGAGGTTGCACGATTTCATGCAGGGAATGTTTCTAGATGGAAGTAGAAAATGGTTGCCAAAGTTTATCTAAAATTCTACATTTTGTTTATTAATACAAGAGACAATCCTTGCTTTAGATTGAGCATAGGGGAATATGAAAAAGAAAACGTAAAGATTACCAAAAAAAGAAAAGAATTCAGCGATTCTATTTATCGTATTTATTGTTATAGTTTCTTATAGGGTAAATTCGTAAAATTACCGATTGTTTGTAGTCAACACTAGAGCCTCAAATTTAAAATTTCTTATTTTACAATTACTCAAATTATAAGGATGCTTCAGTCGGAAACTCGCAAATCACTGAAATAAATTTCGGTTAAATTTCACTTAACGAGATTTCGGGGATTTGAACGATCACCATTGATTAATTCAAGTTTCCACGAGGTCTCCCAACGCGAATCACTCTTCGATATCAACGAAGACCGGCCGCGGAACGGTGTTGCGAGGCGCTATATCCGGTGGACGCCGTGTCACGAATCGCGATCGGGAAATCGTTTCGAAAATCCGTTTGCAACATCGCGAATCGGCACAAGGCGGTTATGCTCGTTAGCCGCGGCGTATTATTCACCGCTCGAGACCCGAGAAATTATGAATCTCGTGTACCCCTTCGCCACAAAATTCCCTTCGAACGTCGATTTTAATTAAGACACGTGCCCACGGTACGTCCCTAATTATATAATAAATATGGAAATGCGTTGTGAATATACACGTTGATTGACCGATTAAAATTTTAATTGGCCCTCCGTTGAATTGATTCTCGACCCTCTTTTTAGCTTATTCGAGCTTCTGTTTATTATTTCGCGGTTTACGTTCGACGGGATGCGAAGATTAATTGCGTTAGAATTTTGATTGTATAAAACTTTCAAATTTTTCCTGATAATTACATTTCAAAATCCTAAAGCTACTAAGAAATTGCCTGTTGTATTTCAAAGAAATTGTGCAGATATAGACTGGAAAATTGACTAAAATACTATGTCGAGGGTTCGCTATCATTAAAATTGTTAATGATAAAAAATGTAATTGTTTCATGTTAGTAACAGACCATTCGATACACGAATGTTGCACAGACTTTCTTCCACCGTCCTTCATTCAATATAATCGCTTTTCCATCCCTGCATGTAAATTCTACTGAGAAGATCGATGAAGCCCTCTCTGTATTCAAATTACGAAACATCCCTGTCGTTCGCGATGGGTGATCGTCGGCGAATTCAATTGGCTGCCTTATCTAAGAGCGAGGCTGCACTCGCGAAATTGGGGTGCCAGGCTGCGTGTCCCGTCAACCCCAAATTTTATTACCTTGGACCCTCCACGAGATACTCGCCCGTGTGGCTGGTCGCGTGAAAAGGCTTGATGGCCTAATTGCGCTCCGTTCCACGCGGAACGCCTCCACCGAAAACTCGATAGATGGATCCGGAATAGGGATCGTGATACCCTCTCGAAACAGTAGGCAACATCTGTCGTTCGCTTAGATAGTGTATCCTCGTTTCCATGAGACTTCGAGTAAAGCAGCTTTCTGTAATTCCTTTGAAGTTACTTTTTAGGGATTGATGGATCTGATGACATAAGAATCTTAAATGATGTCGAGGATTCTGTCTGAATTCTTTTCATACAGTCAGCCTAATCAATGGAGTCTAGATTACGATAGGACAGAATTAAGTTCCTTTTGCTAGGACTAGTCCATTAATCTAAATACCGAAATATCTTGTATCCTTTCCTTTCTATTAACCCAATCATTAATTAATCATGTATGAAAAACATAAAACATTTCCTATTTACCCAGCGCAGTCAGCCATTTTAAAGGAGATTATTAAGATTACTCTTTATGCCGGTTGACCCCTTCTAAACCCATAAAAAGAAGATGACAATTCCCAATCCAATTTGCTCTTCGACCCATAAAGATCCACTTTGACCTCCTCCGAAGAAATCTGCAAGACACTCGACAACATTATTCGGACAGGACGTTGCTCGACACAACCTTAATCGTCAACTTCCAGCGGATCGAGTCGACGACAGGAGTCGGGTCGATTCATTGTTCTGGCGAGAACGTGGGAGCCGCGTTAAAGAGTCGTCGTTCCCGCGATACGATAAATTGCAAAACGTTTCTCGCTCGGAAGTTCGCGCTCGTCCTTCGCGACCGTCGTGTTCGACAATTATTCCAGACGGTTGTGTGAGGTCCGCGAGGTCTGGGAAAGAGAAGTAAAGATGCCGCACAGAGGTTCAGAACGCTGTTTTAAAAGTTCAAAAGCTTAACTGGAAGTATTCGAATTTCACTCCAAATAAATCTTAATGTCTTCATCCAGTCTAAAGTTTTTCCTTCTTTGCAAATTTTACGTAAAATCGATCACAATTTTCCCCATTCTTCAAGAACAGCTTTGCAAAACTTTTGCACATGGGTGCGGACAATAAAACGATTTTCACCGATGCTAATCAGTTTACTTTGCATTATCAATTATTGTACATTAATAATCGTACTGATCGTATGTAATGTAAATGGTTTCAAGAGACGAATCACCCATGTTTGTTTACGTATTCTTATGCAATCATCCATGTATAATAGTACGACCTTGAAAAGACCTTGAAGTCCAAAAATGTTACTTATAAAAAACGTACTCTACAAATTTTATATACACTTATATAATTTTTCCCACCATCTGATTCGTCTCTTGAAACCATTTAAATTACGTAAAAAATATTTCTCGTATGATTACAGATACTGTTTTAATCAGAACACTCTGTATATCATACTAATGCCTCAAAGGCAACAGATATCTCGGGCGTTATCCTGCAATTTGAACTCGTGAAACATCGTTCTGGATCACTGTGCGACGTTCAATGGAGAACGCTTCGAAAAGACGGTTCCTTTAACGAATCGCCGTTACGCAATCGAGCTTTCGCGATTACCGGCCGCGTTTCGACGAAGAAACCGTAAAACGCCACGCCTTCGTCGGCCCGTAAGTGTAACGGGTCACGGTGAGCTTAGGTTGTACGTAAGAAACTGAAGACCTTGGAATACCTTGTACGCGGAATCGCTCCCGTCCCCGCGACCAGATCCTCCTCCTCGCGATCCGCGCGCGTCCTATTTGGGTTGATCGCGGCAACGCACGCGTCGTTTCACTTTTTTGCCCACTACGGCCACTCTTATCTCGTAACTGGACCAGAGATTAAAATTTCTCTGAATGGTTCCGATGATTAGTTTCGCGGCCAATTAAGGCGATTTAATAAGCTGAAAGTGCTACTACCTGATTACGGGTTCGTATTGGTTTCTTTTTTCTTTAACTTTCTTTTTCCTCGCGCCTCGTCTGTTTGTCACATTGGATTGCTACGACAGGTTCTGTAATCTTAATCGAATTGTATCATCCGACGGAGTCATTTAACGAACGAATTTATGTCCCAGTTGATGAGCCCGGCTGGTTCTGGGTACCTGACCTGGACCACTGGTTTCGCGGTGTCGTTGCGAATGCTGGGGAACTGGAAATGTTTAATTAGTAGGGCGAAGATACCTGGCTGTAAAGAAAATTAGAATAACTAGAAATAGGTTCAGTCCCCCCAAGATCGTTCAATTTGATCAAGATAGATGTGCAGTGATATGTACAAAATGTGAAACTGAATGTGTCATTATTAAATTAGGTTCTTTGATGATAACATCATTAGGGTCCCACAAAAATCACATTAAGATTTTTAAATCACCAAAAGATTCACGCGATACGATTGGATTTAATTTTCGAACCGGTCATTTGCAGAGCAATGTTACTTCCCCATTGTCCATCCTGTCCCGAAAAATGTCCAAGACAAGGAAATGAAACCGAGGAAGAACGTACACGCGGTTCAAGTACATCCGGCGATTGAAGGGCGTCCGGACGTGTCTCACCTTTTAACAAGGAGGCGTCGGCTCGTGTAGTCTCGTTCCACTTGCGGACCATCGATTAACCCACATATCTGTCGATGTGCATTGCGTTTTATTTTTCTGCATTTACACCCACGCGCACGGGATCAGCTATGCGTGACGCGGGCTCGCGAGCTCGCTCCGTCTCCGTTTGTTCTTTGCGCCTTTGGTGAACGGTGCGCCGGGCGTGAACCTGCATTCTTGCAGTTGCACACGCACGCACGCATTAAGGGGCTAATGTGTCTCGTCGGAGTGTGTGTTGATCGGCCGACCTGCTGGAATCTCGTTCCTGGACCCCGGCAATGCTTCTCCATTCACGCGCACGCGAGTGCAATTTCCTGTCCTACGGTTGTCTTTCTTCTTCTGTTCGTGTCGTTTCTTTTTCATGATTTTTCTTTTTACATAATTGCAGACTGTTTTCGAGTGATTTTGTCCGGTGGTTGTACTCACAGGGTTTATACTTGAGGAGTTTGAAGAGAGTCGAATTGGGTTTAGTACACTAGTGTCTTTATTTGAGATGTTTAATGCTTAAAGAAGGTATTGTTAACGATATAATATGTCGAGACCATTTGGCGGTCTAGTGATTTCAATGCTTGGGTAGCGGCGACAGACTCGAAGCGTTTAAATGTCTATGGTAATCATTTCTTTAAGAAAACACGGACACAGTGAATCGGTTCGAAAACCTGTTTATGTAAATTCTGTATTACTTGCGCGTTTCTTAAAATACTATAAAGTGTATGATATATGAAATGAAAGTTAAAGAAGCAGTTGCATAAGCGGAAGCATTCACAGACACCTTTCAATTCAAATCATAATAAAAACTTAAATCTTTTTCTTCCTATAATTAGTACAACCGGAATGCGTTAAATATTGTATACGTTAAAATATCTATGTTCCAACGTGACAAAAGAATGACCGAATATTAAAAATAGTTGCAGAATATTTCGTGCTTCGTCGTACATTTTAATTTCGTATATTTTCTCATACTTAGACCCCAATAGAACATTCTTGCTGAGATTTTCTTCTCTTGGTATCACAGTGTAGCCAAGCGATCCCAACCTTTTCCGCGGAGATCGCGATACGAAACGTTCAAGGTGCTCGCATTACTTTACCCCAACCGTTTCCCCTTACCACAGGCGTTCATTTACCTATATAATCTCGCATGCAAATCGGCGAAATACAGGCTGACATTAGCCGGAGTCATGCGATGTAAATAAGTCAATGAAATATCGAGAGGCGAAATCGTTCGAGATCGTCGATCTCGATAGACGACGGACACCGTCTCGCGGAGATCGTAATACGATCGGTAACGGATTCTATGTCTATCTGCGTTTTATTTCCACGATTTCGCGAGTGACAAGCGTCGCAAGACAATCGATTTAAATAAACAACGGTTCCCCCGTTCGGTTATTTCCACGGGCGCGTTTACGGTACCACAATCGTCTGGAAAGAACCGATCTATAGGCTCGGTTAAATATCTTCTACGGCCGTTGCGGCGAGGCCGAGTTATGTACGTGCTCTTCATGAAAAATGAATGGGTGACCCGGCTTATGTGCCATTACACGGCTGAGTACCTGTGCGGCGTAGAAATGAGTGGAAAACGTAACTGTACCTTAATATCTTTCTACGAGATGTCATCGTTGTAAACGTTCCTTTCGTCTTCGACCACTAGTAGCCGTCGACCAGCGCCACGCATTGTGGATGATCTGACACTCATTTTTATTAATTAAAGTACCAACCAATTTCGTTCGAGAGTTAACTTGAAAAATTAGCGAAATCTTTGTATAATAATCTCATGGAATGAAATATTTTTTTCTTCAATTTATTTGATAATTTTAAAGCAAGATATTGTTTATTAAAAAGAACATATTTTAAAAAATGTTTACATAATCGTAAAATGAGTATCGGTTCTTGATTTTATGAACAAAAGATTTTTGTACGACGTACCAAAAAGATGCGGTGAGCGGATTAATAGAAAATTTTCCATGGCTTGTAGTATTAATCCTTTCACTCTTTATTGCGCACGCAGTGCGTTATTGTGACGATGCAAATGAGCCTGGTTTTTTTCCAAAGCTACTTTTATCTGCTGTCGTTCAGCGTAATAGAATGAAAACGATCGATTCGGTTCAGTGCGGAGTCAAATAATTGGCCTTAATTTATCGGCATACTTCTGTACGATATCTCTGACCGTTTACTAGACCTCCCATCATTCGTGCAAGACCGCGTTTCATGTACCTTCGAGTAATTAACGTTCGCTGGTCGTAATTTTAATAACTGGGACTCTCCAAACTATCCAGGAACTCGAGCCAATATATAGAGAACCGATACATCTGGGAACAATCCAAACTATGCCATATTATTTTATAATTAAAATACCAAAAAGACTGTTAAATGAACACACTTTAATTTTTAATTTCTGTTCGCACACCTCGTCAATGGAATTCAGTTAAAAACTCATAAGACACACCGTATATTACGTAGCTACCCAGCAACATTCTTTTCCTCGTATTCATCCGTTTCCTCGTGCGATATTCAAATCACGCTCGTCTCTACGTAAAATGTGTATTATTAACTTCGTACCTCTTTCATCCAAAAGTCTTGTAAATTTGCGTTTATATTCTCTTTAAAGAGAAATAACACGTTCGCTCGTAAAACTGCTGTAAAACTCCCTGACAGTAGAGAATTGTCATTCAAGGCTGTCGCGACGTCGCCTTAGTTTTATTTACAACTCTGACGCAAACCACTCGGGAAGAGAGTCGAATTTGGCATACAATGGTCGCGTTTCGCCCGGCGGTTCGTTCACGAACGAAGAAAATCGGCGAGCAGTCCCACTCGCCGTCTTGCCCCGATATTCGTGCCACTGGGTTAGTACACTTTCGAGCTCGACTAAATGGACCGCGTATACTGTTCCATGAAACGGACAACTTTCGTGAAACGACCAAAAAGAGCGGGTACAAACGTAATTCGCTATTTGCACCGGTAGGCGATTTGCTCTTCTACTGTGTATTTTTTTTTTTTGTTCCCGTTCGTCGGTCTCTGAGGTTGTTGCTTCCTGCTTGGAGCTCTCGGTTCCTTTAGGTTCGTTTGGTCGTTGCTGGTCGTCGGTTAATTAATGACTTCCTCGGGCCATCGCTCGGACGTGTAATAATACGTGTCCGCGGCTGATCTAGATTTGAAGTCACAGAAATAACAGGTGTTCATCCGTGATTAAGACTTTACTCGGAACAAAAGGTGAAGCCTCGAAAGTCCTATGTATCAAAATTATTAATTATTCATCGCAGACGTTGAAACGCTAATTTGTTAGTAATTTTCCTCGATATACGAAATATAGAGACCCAGAATGGCAATATGGGACCGCTATGATCATTTCTTTAATTACTAGTCGTGTATTCAAATTGTACAAGAAGAACAAAACAGGTACCAGACCAGTAAGTAAAGTATTGTTTTGACCAACTAACCAAACTAAACCATCAGCAATTCCTTTCCTAACTCTTACAAAAGGAACCAAAATGGCCGCCGTGCTCTGCCATTCATGAAATGAATGATTCACCTCAAAAGGTTTATAATCCATACAGAACCTCTTACCGAATCAATTACTTGACCTCATCCGACATTTACAGGGACATTTGAACTACCAAATTACACTTTAAGCAAACTTTAGCACCATCTGTCTCAAAAAAGCGTCCTTTTCATCGCAAGTGGAATGGACATCGCGTGAAATAGGTCGTCGCCGCTCGTTTCGCACGATTTCCCTGTGAAAACGTTCACGAGTGTCGGTGACAATGCCGAGAGGACATCACCGCGACACGTTCGAGGCGTTCTTTCCGCCGAGACAGACGCACGCCGATCGGACACTCCTTAATCGGCTAACGAGACGCTCGCGTATGAATCCCGCGCAACGCTCAGCCCGGATTACAAGCCGCTTTCATCGCAACTATGCCATTGTGCGTATGCACCACAGGCATTACATATTCGTTACGCGGACATCGCGTTAGTCTTCGGGAGAGCTAACGAACCCCCCCACGGTTCACTGGACTCGAATCCCGCGTCCGACCTTGGGCGCGTCCGTAAAACCAGCCCCGAATTGCGACACTTGGAACGGACGTGAAACGTTTTCGCCAGGATGTCTGGACGAAAAAATTCTTCGACCGTGTACAGTGTGGTCGGGCTGAAACGGACCGCATTAGTGTCTTCTGTTTTGAGTAGGTGCTCTGAAATAATGTACTGTGCTAGATGAAAACAAGCGAGGTAAAACTACGATGGTACTATCAATTTGTAGAATACTTGTTAATTCTAGGGGTTTCAGGAATATATCTGTACTTTTATTTTGTTAAAATTCACCGTGTCATCGGGAAAACTTGAAATTTGATGGAAAACCGGGAGCACTTACCGATGAACCTAGTAGTCTGTGCACAATTATAAGAAAGCAACGAAAAGGGAGGGTAATGATGATCAGGTTTTCAAGCAGATGACTAATGTTGATCAGGTTTTCAAGCAAAAGACTAATATCGGTTATGTATTCAAGCAGAAGATTAATGTTGATCAGGTTTTCAAGCAGAAGACTAATGTTGATCAGGTTTTCAAGCAAAAGACTAATATTGATCAGCTTTTCAAATATTGTCCCTCCAAAAGAATTTTCAACGTTCTATCACTTCATGGTAAAACATCCATTTCCTCGGTTTCAGAGGTCAGTTCAACAGGATTTGTCTAAACCCTTGAACGATAGCAGTTGATGGGAGCTTCGAAGTGTGCAAGTACAGTACTTTATCGCGAACTCGCAAACTCCGTTTATTCGGAACGCGTCAACGGGGCGATATCGACGAAAATAAAGATTCGAATCGTGTTTACGGGCCCGGATTCCGTGTACCCGCTCCAGCTTTGACATCCAGCTTCACAAGGACATTGATTCCGTGCGCTCGATTTTCCTTTCTCTCGTTCACCGAAGAATCGAGCCTTTCTACGCGCGGAGTCGGCCTGCAACTCGACTGCATCGCCTCGAAGAGCCGATTACGGTTCGATCGGAGTTGACTTGCAGATGAGGCGCCACGTAGATATCGCGGAGCAACGGAACTGATCATAAATAGGTTTTAATTTCACACCTGGAGACAAATCTGTTGAGAAGTTGTAGACATCTCGAGAATATTTCTTTTTTCTAGATGAACTGATCGAAAACATTGAATGAATGGGATTCTTATGTTAGTTTGATAAAATCATTACTATAAGAGAACTTATAGCTAAGAAGCATATCAGGTTCATAGAAGAAGATGATTACTTCCACTATTTTCTTTCGTTTTTAACGTTTTAACACCTTGGGCATTAAATTCACGAGATAAGCCGGTATTTAAGGCAGCAGTTCTCGATCGATTTGCAGTTTTATCGACGATCTAACTAACTTCCCTGAATTACTAGCAGATTTAGTAGCTAACGATCAGTTGCTACCAGTACTACATAATTAAAAATCAAACCAATGAGCAGCTTTTATTAGGTGCAGTAGCCGTTAAATGCACGCGATCCAGTAACGCGATTGCAAAGCATTCATCAACTCGATCTCGAACCGTGTTATTAAAGCTCGCCACGCGTCGTTACGGTTGTCATGAATTATACGAACGAGATCGGTCGACGGTTTGCGATCTCTTTTCGCTGCGTTCCGTGAACCGATGGAAAAAGCTCGTGACGCGCGTCGGCTCCGATGATGATTAAGCGACGGAACGGGATTGTAATTAGAAGCCGAAGAGGTACAGTTAGACGTTTCCCATGCCTGGATACACCGTGGACATGACGTTCGGTGTCCCTGAATGATTAATTTATTCCACGTGGAATTCTGGAAAGAAAAGAAAAAAAGAGTACATAACTGGACGGGAGAATCGAACGCGCACGTCTCGACCTTGCGTCGATCATGGGAGTGACACGATTCTTATGTGAACGAGATACCTCTCGGTATTCCAAGGACGAAGGATTCTCGGCTGAGAGCCTGATCTTGTTGCCCACGAGAAATTATGATTGACGCTGATCTGTGGTTTTACAAGATTTCCTTTTGCGTACCTATCCGAGTTTAAGAATATTTCCAGGATGTTTATTGAAGCGATCTTTGGATTAAATATTATTATATTACTTTCATCAGGATCTTTCAGGGTCTGTTGAAAACTGAAGATCGAAGAGGCGATATTCACGAGAACCTTTAACATCCAATGTGATGTATTGGGACCATTTTTGAGTTAACTGATCGCAAGAAATAATTTTTTTCTCCGAAAGGAGTGTTTGAGCGTTAAAGGGTTAAAAATCTAAACATCCCAAAACTCATACATTCAATTACCGCCTTTGAACAAATTTTGAAATGTCGAAACGACAGATTTCCATAGAGAAAATTGTCTTCAAATAGAGTTTTTTTATCTATCGTTTTTCAAGGAGCAGGTATCAAAGACTCTTCGGAAAGAAATATTATTGGTCTCCCCGATGAAAACCAAGGATCAAAGAACGAACCGATGGGGGAAAAGAAACGAGAACTCGATCGATTCGCGCGGCGGAACACCGAAAAGGTCATCGAAATCGCGTATACTATCGTAGACAGAAGCGGTGCGTCGTGATTTCTCACGGCCTCGTTATCACGCAAACATTCCGATTTATTTGCACGGCCGATAATTAACGGCGCCGCACGCGTACGATGTGACGCAGGCGTCGTGGAATCACGTGTCGAGGCTGCGTCGGGCAATTAATGGAATCCGACGCGCACGTGCGTAAACGAATTCGCGATCGTGGCACGTGCCCACGGGATCTCGACTCGAATCTATCCGCGTATCACGACGAACGCTGCAGGGAACACTTCCTTTGAAACGATCGGTGTAAATAAAAGAGGCTCGCGCCACGTGGAACCGAGCCTACGACTTATTAAAGAGTTCTCTTCGAGCATAGAAAAAATAGTCGTTGGATAAGAAATTTTTGAAGGTTATACCAATCTTTATGAGTAAAAACAAAAAATGGTTATTAATCTTATCTGTACTGAGAGTAACTACAATCACCTGTCATTGAAGATGCACTATTGCTAAAGGTGGCTGTAGTCACTTGTCACAATTTCGCATGGTTGGCAGATATTGATTGCACGTAGCGACTGTTCTTCATATATCCAGATCTAATTAACACTGGCACTACCAGCAACGAATCTGTACTAAATTGAATTGTATAATATAGTAATATACATAATATATAGTACAATTTAGTATAATATGGTGTAACATAAAATGTGTAGTAAATTAAAAGCTAATATAACTTCCCCAAAAGGCACTGTATTATGACTTCAATAATCGTAAAATGAAGTTTGAGAACAGTAATTTTTGTACACTAATTTTCAACTACACTAATCCAAATGATTCCAAGGAAGAATTTCATAACGATCTTGAAAAATGCGTGGGAGCGACATCGTCATTGAAAATCGGATAATGTGTCGGGATTTAACTGGCTCGATTGCATCATAATACAACTTTCGTTTCGTCGGTGGCCAACACAGATGCAGTGCACAACCACCGCCGACAAACCACTGAAAGAAATGTGTGAACGTGGTGTCTTCATCGGTCGCGCGTGTGTTCTGGAGTTCTTGTCCATGTCTCCGCGATCTCGGCGCTTGTAACAAGAAATCAATGAAGATTTCAATGCTTGCCGATCGAGGACGCCCGTCCTCGCGATCGGGCGAACCAGTCGGTCCCCCTGTCATTCTCGTTTCGTTCTTCACGTGTGGCCAGCCACGAGCAAAACTCGCTCCCCTCCTGTGAAAACCACGAAGACCACGGAATGTCTCGATAACGACGGCCAATCGGCCGAACAGGTACATCTAGGTGAAATTTTACACCGGATGCAATCCGAGAAATGGCACAATAGAAAACGCAGCCGTGCGCGTTGCCATCGGTATACGCGCTCCTTGCGCAAAAGCTGTCGCTCTATTAACGAGCCATGCGGGACACTTTCATGGTCTCGCCTCTTTTCATTTTTTCTTCTCCCTCTTCGAAACCCGCCGGATCAATCCTCGCCATATGGCGTTCCGTATAAAGTTCGTAATCCCTGGGAACGAATGGTAATCGCGAGGTGATGTTGACGACGGAATGCAGTTTTCATTTATTTGAAGTTGTAGATGTTTGGTACATAGCACGAAGAAAGGGTTTATTCGATTTTAATTCGTATAATTGTATCATTTTGGAAATTTTAAGATTTTTATTGACCATCGGAAATTACACTCCACCTTAGCATACGTGAATACCACACTGGTGCGAATTGGGATTTTTGATGATTAAGGAATAGTTTTGTAGGATGAAATTTCTTGAGAAATTCAATGGTAATTGCAAAAGTGAGAAATAATTTTTTATCGTAATGAAAGGAAATCGTTATGCTAGCTGGATTGAATGCTACAGACGAAACAATGTTCCAGTGGTGAAATTGGGACTAGTGTAGTGTTTGAGGGTTAATACATTCGATGCCAGCTCCTGCATGGATCATTTACTTCGATGTGCAATTTAATTCGTTACCTGTTGGTTACTGAGTGATTTATTTTTTGTGGAACTAAGTAGTCGATTACCGTTAAATGTTAGTTGGGTACGGACTTTTATGTAGTACTTTTCCGGTATGTCGAGGAATGTGTTAATCGTGGAAGTGTTTCGTTTTATCAGTCTTGATACATTAGTCAGGAACTTTCTCTCATTCTCTCTGCGTTTGTTTCCCCAATCTTTACGAGGAGCCGTTTGTTCGAGTGCCTTGAAGACCAGTAAACAGAATATTGACTCGTGTTATTGTTGTTTTCGTAAACTTGTTTTTACATTATTTGCGTTTTGTGTAACGCAATCTGTTGCACTTTCTGGATGTTCTATAAGTTATGGCCGAGTTACGAAATATCGATATAAACGAAGGAAAGAGATTCAGTAGATTTGACAAGAGCAGCTTGATTCGACTTGGAGACGATACGAAGACCGTTTCTGCGCAAAATGCGCGGGGCTATTTTTAAACCTCGCGTTTAAAACGATGACAAACGGTTCCCGATCGCTCGGTGTTGCGCTCGCGAAAAGATAACGGGTTCGCGTGACAATATGGCCGACATGAGTTTGCATTCTTAATTGTTCGAAATGTTTTTCGCGCGTGGAAAATTCCAGTAGAATTTACAATTCGATTTAGGAAGCATGAAACTCCGTGGTTCCTTATTTGCTTCGATTTCTAGGAAAAGCATGATTCACTCATTATCAGCAAATATTCTTCATTCGCATTGTTTATAACGATTGGTTACACGACAGTCACAGTTCGTATATATTATGTTTCGCATACATACTACCGTGCATGAAAATTGCAACGTAGGAAAGCAGACTAAATTGAATACGTTTTGTCATGCATCTAAAAGAGAGGAAGTAATTATTTTAAGCCAGTTCTTTAACAAGTCTCGAACTACAAATAACTACATACCACTATCTAAATACTACGGTAAAAATAAAATTTAAAAAATGGTAATAGAAACACAGTTACGTTACTTGCTCCACAATGCACAATTTATAAGCACTACATTATCCAATGACTCGTACTCAACCTACCAACAAATACAACTTCAGAAATACTAGGAACCACTCCCCAACACCCTACACAATCCCACAAAATCCACAGTCACTAGATACAATTCCAATTCTCCCACAAAACAATCCAAGGATCATCCTAAAATCGAAATGTCTTGGTGACCATGCCAGGGGTGGTTCTGCAATTTCTCCCTCTTCGGGGTCCCCACTCACCCTCACCGATCGATCCGTCAATACCCAATAACACCGAACAATCGTCGATGCGTGGAGCGTGGAGGCGAGGGCGACCGGTTGCGAGCGGGTTTCCGAAAGGAAAAGGCATTCCAGGCCGTAAAGTGGCGAATCGCGCGCTGATTGGAGGACGTTGTACGCGGGCCGCTCGCGCGTATACGTGTTCGACGGCGGGACAAGCCTCTATAGAACGTTTCGAACGCAGCAGACAGAGAAAGGAAACACGGGCTTGGGCATAGAGATCCCCCCAGTGAGCCGAAGCGGTGAGAGTTTAGAGGCGAGTGTCGAGTAGAGCGCGGCGGTGGCGGCGCGGCGGCTCGAACGGAACACGGAATCGCGTGTGGTTCGCTTACTCGCACACGGCTAGACCCGCGTTACTCCCGGTGCGTGAGTGTTGGGTGTGTGTTTGTGTGTTGCATACGCGCTGTTACCCGTGTAGTGTATACACCAGCGTGTACGGCACAGCGCGCGGGATTAGGAGAGCCGCAGCAGTAGGCCACCGGCGCTCGTCGCCTCTGCGTCTCTTTTTCCGGCTCACGCGCGGCTCCGACCTACCGTAAAAACGATGATCATCGATCGCTGAGGACCACCGTCGGTCCTTATCGAACAGTGTCTACCCGTGTGTTTTGCCCTTTAGGGTTTACCTTTGGCAGGCTCGATTATCCGCACAGTATTATTCGATTCTGTAGCTCGATGACCTTTCGATCCTCGTGGTGCTTCATCCGAGGACCTGGTATCGCTGCACCTGTGTTCGTGTTTATAGTCTAATTGTAAGAGTACAATCGGCGATTGTTGTACTCTGGGAATTGGTAATCGACAGGTGCCAACTATACCTCGGGGGTCTAGAATTTATGTGAACGTGCAGGAGTGAAAAAGGATTACCGCAGTAACCGTGTGGAAGGAAGGTTGCCGATCGAAGGGATCGTGGATCTACCGTGTCGGACTCGCCCTCGCCGAGAGGATCGATCGCGTGACGCTAGCAGTAACTTTCGCGCCGTAAAATTGCCCGCTCCCCTCTCATCCCTGTCATTAAATCGGCGTTAGTTTACGAATTCAGAGCCGCGATTACACGGTACCACTTCTTCGCTAAGACTTTGTTTAAGAAGAACCCACACGTTCAGGATCGTCTATTAAGAGTTGTGGCGAAAGGACGTAAAGAACCCTCGAAAATAACCAGATCTTTGATCGAAAGGACGGACGAGTTGCAAAACGATAGACTCTATAAAAGGATAGGAGCGGCTATAATTTAGTCTGCCAGGTAATTTGAAATCGAGCCAGCAAGGATTACACGATATTAGATTCGAACCGTTCGTATTGGTTTCACTTTGTGCTCCGACCAGTGAACCGGCCATTACCACGGGGTAACAAGTTGCTAAAAAATATCTTCAAACACGGGCCCCGGCAACCGGATACATACCGTGCAGAGGTTCCATTCGGCGCGGTATGATTACCCTCGGACCGCCTGTTACTATCGGCGTTGCAATGTTGCTGACGATGATCTTGCAAAATGATACCGAGGGAGTAACTGCGAATTACGGTCCCGCCGTTGAGGTGTGTTCGCGGAACATCGCGCGATAGCAACGGAAGCACCGTGACGGAGAAGAAAAGATCGGCTTCGGTGTAATTGATTCAGCAGTCCGCGAACCGAATGGTGTTCGTTTTCCCTTTTGGAGTGATTGTACTTGGAATTAATTACGTATTGGTCACCTGTAATTCGAAGATCGAGATCGTAGAAATAATACCAGTGTGCGACTTGATATCACGTTGATAGAATTACGAACTGAACGGTGCATTTCGAACTTTGTGCACGGACTAAATTTAAGAACAGTGTAATTGGACTAATTAGTATATACCTCAGAATTCAATAGGATTATCAATGTTGCGGACATATATCGTTTAGGGACGTTTGGAATTGATATTGATAAGGATATAAGTGAAATATGAAACGTTTCAAGATTCCTTCGAGATGCATTCGCGAACCGATGGAAAAACATCGGAAGGAACCGGCGTGGCGGCCGGTACGTGGAATACCCTCGTAACGATGACGCGCGTGGTCGCGTAGTTATTTCGGATGTACATCATCGAGGAAGATAGTGGGGACGACGGCGGATGCCGTCTGATCTCCGTCCGTCAGTGCGTCGACGCTGACGGGCCGCGCGAGACTTCGTGCCCGGAAAAGCGGCGCCCAAGCGAGGACGACGTCGACGCGGCGAGTCTGCTGGAAGTCAAGTGTTTCCCACGTGTGGTGAAGACCACGCATATCCTGAAGAGATCCTCGTTCGAGGAAAACGACGGGGATTCGTGGAAGGATCGATTCTCAAGGATCACTCGTCACTCGGATCCTTCGAGCCCAGAGACTACAACCCTCGAGGATCACGAAGACACTACTCCAGCCAGCAGAATCTTCGACGAAAACGAGATTCGCGTGAAAAAAGAGAATCTCGAGATCTCGATCGAACTGTTGGAAGTGATAGATTGCAGGGCCATCAGGGACGATCAGGGATACAAGACAACGGTGAACTTCCAGTACCAGGATACCCTAAATCGACCCAGTAATGTCGCGAAACTCGAGAAAGCTCGCGGCCTAAGGAGGAGCGTCTCGGCTCCCGGAAACGGCTCCTCCCAGACGCCTGAGGATCATCATCAGGAGACGACCAAAGAGACAGAGAGCCAAAGCAGTACGAGGGATCGCAAGGAAACCAAAGACTCTGTGTACGCGAAGAACCCAGTGAAAACCGTGGCTTCCGGTAAAATCGATGCCAGCCAGTTGTCCAGGTATCGGTCGAGGACCAGTAAATCGCAGGAATTCACGACCAAGACCGAGCAATTGATCGCCAGACGGAGCCAAACCCGTGTGGATCCAGCTCGTAGAGCGAGGGCGTCCTCGTTTGTGATCGAGAGGAAGAAGCATCGCCAGGCTGCAATTACATCCTCGAGGTCCAGCGAGGATCTGTCGAGGTGCACCACGCTGGGCAACGAGACAACGACGACGACGTCGGAGACCGATGGAATGCGGAATTGCAGCGGCGTGGCGGGCGTCGACGAGGACGAGGGATGCGTGTTGCTCGGGGTCCGTTCCCTCGAGGAGGGCCCCCAGCTGCCGTTGGCACCGCGACAGGAGGACAGGTGCACCAGGAGGGACAGGGAAAGGGCGAGGATACTACGACGGAGACGGATCAACGGACGATCCGCGTCTGTGCCCAGGGTGAACAACGTGAGTTGGAGCCTTATGTTGACAAGTGCTTTTTCCCGCGGCTTGTTCGTGATTAGTCGGCTGTCTTGTCGTCTTGTACGGTGTTCCCTGTATACTGAAAAGGAATTAGGAATACACTGTTGCTAATTTCCTAGCTGACAGGCCGGCTGACGTGTAGGAGCTTGGTAATGGGTCGTTCTAGCCGAAGGACACTTTGGAGTAACTTTTCGGAATTTGTTGAAACTTGGACATTAGTGATGCATGAATGTGTCTCGGGAGATTTTTCGAAATCTTAAGAATTGCTGATTTTACAGCTGTTTGAGATATAGTATCAATCTTTTTTTAATAAATTGTAACTGTTGAAGTAATAAACTGATAGAAATGAGCTTTGTGGGCGTTTACACTGGAGACGTAAGAGTACCTAATAAAAATTATTTTGGTTACAGAAAGGTATTTTTTAACCAGTTATTTTGTCATTGTGAGCACCCACAACGCTCATTTTTATCAGTTTGTTAGTTACAGGTACAGTTTATTGAGGAAGGTTAACACTATATTTTAAACAGCTGTAAAATCAACAATTTTGAAAAATCCCTCGAGATATGTTTATTTAAAACTACAAGATATCCAAGTTTCACCAAAATCCGAAATGTTACTCCAAAATGTGTCCGACTTCGCATGGAAAGACCCTATTGCGATATTAGGATTTTTGGGGTTGTATCTGTAGTTTCTGAAATATAGACTGCAAGCAGATCTTTCTGTGCTGTATACTAGGGAATAATTTCCGATTACTGAATACTACATAGATGAATTTGATACTATGACCATAAATTATAAATTAACGCAGTCTAGGATTCCCGTATCCCAAACAATTCTCGCTAAAAGTCTATCTAAAAGAAAGTCACTCAACCCTCCAAAGCGCACTACGTTTGAAGGCGCAACCCACCACCGAGCCCCCAAGCGAAAAAGGACAGTTCTGACAGAAGGAATTCCTGCGCGCAGGCGAACAAAATAAAAACAGGCCGCGTTAGCAATGATCGAAATATCCGTGTGGAAACACAGGAGTCTTGTCAAAGCGAAGAGTATCGTCTTATTGTTATTGTAACGTAAACAGATTTCCGATGCATTAAGCCAATCCACGCGAGAAAGATAGAGCAGTGGGGGAGAAAGAGGGATTCGTTGGAAAGAAACGAACAATCCGCGTGCAGATAGGACATTAAAGCACGCCTATCGTTTTACGTGGCGAGTTATTGCTCGTCCTACCATTCAGAGTGTACGGCGTGTGCATTCTATTGCGCGAGTAAATCACACCGTGGCATCAACCTGCTAAAATGCATCGCTTTGTGCACCCTCGGCGCCCTCCCCAGCACACCCCCACCTCTTGTTCTGTCACGGATATGCGATCGCGGTGTTGTGCTCTTAAAGGTGCACCCACACACACACACGTGTAGGATAGCCGAGCGAACGAACGACGGTGAAACGCCAACGTGGTATTTAGATGCGGGCCGATCGCCTCTTGCGAAAGCCTCTCTTCGGGTATTTGCGTTGGCGAGTGCCTCGACCCGACCAGGAATTTACCTGGCGCGCCAGACGCTAAGAGCGTGTGTGTGTTGCCTCGATATATAACGTCGTGTTGCGCCCTCGACTACGCGCGCCCAGTCACCCACACGAGACGCGTAGTCGAATTCACGTATGTATTGAACTACGTGGGTGAAAATGAATCGAATCCGTTCCTATGAGGAACAACTGTCTATCGTGGGGAGCGTGTTTGATGAGTTGATCTTTCTTCGTTCGTTGATCGAGGTCGTATAGATCAGTCGTGCGAGTGATTAGCTGGATACTATTTGAGATTATGGCTAATGATGCGATACGATGTCTTTTGGTGGGGGGTTTTGAAGACTGTATTGACTTGTTAATGTTTGACTAGATGTCTGACAGTGATGGGTTTTCTAATTGTGAGATTGATGTAGTCTTTAGACGTTTTGGAGGGTGGGACTCACCGCTTTTGTTGACGATCTGGGACCAGAATGACAGGTTGAATTTATTAGGAGGATTGCAAGGAATCAGATGTCTATATGTATAGAGACAGAATTTAGGATTGATTTGTATGATCCGGAGAAGACGATATTGAAGGTGTTTATATTTCATTTTCCTTTTAGAAAGATATTTCTGGTAACTCCCTGCTCTACTCAATTGCTCCATTTGATAAAAGTTTTAGTAACTACTGAATTTCAATGACTGTCATTCCACCCGCAGACGCCAACTTCTGTACAGTGTGTTCCAAAATAAACAAGTGTTCCATATCAAGCCTACAAAACAAGCCTTAACGAGTCTGTAATCGAAAATATGAAAGAAAAATTATCTTCTTTTCTGACCTTGCTATTCGGTTCACAAAAGAATACATTAAAACCACGATAAAGGAAGTCTTCGAAACTGGCTGTCACTCTTATTCTCACGAATTTTCAACAACTGTTTTCGAATACGTTTCTGCCTTATGGTAGTCGAAGTTCGAACCACCGTTCGTAGCGCCTATTGTCACGTCCCACACGGTTACGAAATTGAATTTTCAGTCTGCCGGAGGTGGTTTTTCGAAGGGCGATACACGGGCAACTTTACTCGCGTAGAAACGCTCGCGTTTGTTTTACATACTTCGGCGCGACGGACATTCGACAGCTGGCGTCGCCTATTGAAAAACAATAAGCGGAACGAGAGGCGCATTCCGTGTCGCGAACAAACACACACTGTGTCCAGAAGTTGCACGTGCGCCCAAAGTGCACCGCGGATGATTAACGATTCGTTAACGGCGCGTCGTCGCACAACTCTAACCGCCGATAACGCCCGGGCAAACATTTTAAGAACCTTTGTAGATAAATGCCACTCCCGTTTCTTCGTCGTCGAATACATTAGCCTGGGTTGGACTCCGTTTTTTTTCTTCTTCAGTTTCGCGGCCCTCGTTTTCGATATCGTCTAATGTAACGTCAAATACTGCTCTGTTCGTGCGTTGTTCAACGCTGTAAGAAGTTGGACAAAGATAATCAAGAACGAATATATCCTCTCGTAGTGACAGTGAATTATGTTGGATGATTCATTCGACCGCTACAAAAAGTATATTGGAGAACATTTATGTTAATACACGTATTGTAATTGGACGGAACACGTGGGGGAACCTGTATATTAGCTTCACTGACGTTAAGACAAATCGAGTGCACTGTGTATTAATGTGAAAGTTTACTTCTTAAGTATGTGGACTAGTCAAATGGACCCTGTACAAATATTCTGTCTAGGTACGAATACTAAGAACAATATATTAATTTTGTACTCGGAATTTCCTAATTCATCATATATTTTAACCCTTCAGACAATCACCTGAAAAGTGATCATCTGATCTTATTATAAACCGCGCCGTAGATCGCAGGACAATCGCACATTTCGTTCCTACCATCAACGTCTTACTTTCCATTACGTCTCGGAGAATGTCCGCGTGTGACTTCGTCCCCGATCACGCGAAGACGAGCAGACGCATTTTCACCTGAGATGATCAAGGTCCAGTGTAATTTCAGACCTGAAGGATCGACGATGTGTCGGGTCTGGAGGAATTTAAAGGTTGGTCGATCCATCGCTTCAACGGTCACGCACCGTGGCGATCGTTTCGCTGGTTATCGAACCGGTGGCCGAAGACTCGTTTCTCAGTTTCATCGTTGTTTACACCGCGGATCAATTCCACCTGTGGGAATCCAGACGGAATTTATGCAAAATCACGGGTACCGAAATCACCGATCACGAATCGCCGGGAATGTTAATGGTCCCCGAGGTGGTGGTTCGACGTGGCCGAGGTAAATGCAATATCGAAATCCTAGGACCGGTCTAACGTTCCGATCCAGTTTGAAACCACTTTCGTTTTTTCTTCGTTCGCCGCCATGGTCCGAAAGGGAGAACGTATGTAGACGACGGCTTTTTTGCTGGTCGCGACAATGCAAGGCGTGGCGGGCGTCTCCTTTTTCTCTTCGGGGCGACATATAATCGCGATTGTTCTCGAAATGTCAAATCAGCCGAGAACAGACATGGAAAATATCTTCTTGACCATTTTGTGACCGGTCTGAATTTTGTGTGATTTCGATTTATAGGGATAATCCTTCGTAGAATTTATAACGATGATCTTCCCTTTTAGCTGGAACTGTTAACCCTTACAGGTCGATGACTGTATTGATAAATATAATCTTGATACAATGTAAATTTTATATTATTTTTTCGTAAATGGGTTTTTGTAGTATATATAGGCACCGGTATGGGTCACGAGCGACCCGGTCATCAGCTTTCACGGTCCATCATAGGAGGGTTAACTCTTTCGCGGGCGTATTTATCTCAGATATGGGTGTAATCTGGTGGCTGAGCAAACCGCAAAGGGCTAATATTGTAATCTCTGTGGACGCCAGCTGATAAATTTGAGCTGAAAAATGGTAGAAACTAGAATAGAAAACGCAGGGGTTGTCGTACGTTCTTCTTAAGAGCTGGATGATTAATCGGGGTTTCCTGGTTTTGATCGTTTCCTGCGACAAATCGTATCGCTGTGGCTCTGACACAATTAACGGTCTCGATTCTAGTTCGCTTAGAGTACGTGGACGGCTTCTCGTTGCACTTGTACGACGTCTGACCTGAATATGTATCTATCGCTCGTGCAGTCGATTCCGCGTGGTAAAGACACCGCCTTCGATTTCGGCCTAAACGAATTTCCAAACGTCGACTATAAACTGGACTTTATCTCGATTACTTAAATGCAGATTTCTCGGGAAATAGCCTGCAATTAAAATATTCCGAATAATTGAACCGACTGTGTTCAATAAAAGAGAACGTAATTGCTAGAGGACATTAAAACGTTTTAAACATTTTTATCTTTTACTTTTTTTTTAACTTCTGAAACCTGTTGGGCTCTAAATGTACATGCTGTATGTTTGTTGTCGGTGTGTATATTTTCAGTACACTTTTTATTAGTGGTTAGTAAAAAGAAATAGTTAGCACATTGTAATATAAACTCGTTTTAATTAACATTCCGTAGATGTGAATTTACATGTAGCAATCGCCAATTGAAATGTTCGCATTGAAATAGGGGACGTAATAGTTATATAATTACCGACACTACTTAAACCTTATACACGTATTGCACTTTTCCATTAGACTTCTTACAGAGCTGTATCATTATTCGCTGGCTCGTAATCAAGAACATTAAACAGTATTTCTGGTCGTGTTAACGTTTAATTAGTCTCTTCTTACGACCCAAGAATAAGTATTACAAAAACACCGTGGCATCTGTATAACTGCTGACAGTGGTATCAAACAATTTCAGGAATGTACTAACGACTTAATTCCGACTCGATTCACTACCAATATACTGGAAATATTTACATAAATTGAAATTCTTGGAGGCCCATTTATAGAGAGGAATCGAACTTCAATATTAGTATTTCTTCTGTTAGATGTATTTTTCATTAAAAGGAACTGATCGATTTAAATTCGACGTGAAATCCGCACAATAGTTGGAACGCATTGTCCTGTCACTGCTGAAATGCGAAAACTCGTTCGTCACGATTCGCCACGAAACACTTTTGCCAGCGTCGTCGATCGAAGTGGCGCACGATAAGAGGACTGCTTTCAATGACGTCCACACCGTGTGTATTTACAATTCCGTCGATCTTTTTAGTCACGGCTGCATTGCTACGACCATGTCGAGGAGCCCCGATAACGTTCACCGGGCCGAATGAATCTTCGTGGAACGGGGAAAAGAGGACATTTAGCTGTTAGACATACGGCACTCGAGTGGAAAAGCCAGGTGACGTAATCGGTCACCTTTGTCGGCCAGTGTTTTCCGCGAACGCGATATTAATTGATGGATACCTTGTATTTTTCGATCTTTAAATGGGAAAGAGGAACTGGAGCATTGTTAAAAATAATGTTTGAATTACTTGGTCATTTTTACCTAGAAAATTTTCTCCTTGATTGACAATTTAAAAATTGATTCATGTATCTCTACTTTGAAATACTTCTACTTGATTAGTCACCTAGGAAACTTCTGCCACCCTTTAATCATTGTATAATATCAAACTTTCAACTGGGTGTCTTTCGGGAATAAAAAACAAGAAAGAAAAAAAATATTGTAGTATATATAAGTAGGTACACGTGTCGATTTATCTTTGAATGTATTTTACATGTTTGAATCTCATAGAAGAAAGGATTGCATAAGTGGCAGCGATTGTGTAGTCGAACTGAACTGCGGTAGCTGACGATATTCTTCTTTACTGCCCACTTTGCTGTAAGACACTTTAGTTAAATATAACCGTAAAGTTGGCAAGACCGGTTGTTTTTTCAGGAGCGCTATTAATACGTCGTTCTTCTTCATTTTGATGAATAGAAGTACATATTTCATTAAGAAACGCATTTCTGAATGATAATATGGTTTACAGTGACGATCCTTCTTCTCGAGGAGCTCGTCTTTCAAAATAATAATACTCCTGAGGCAACTGATGATTACATACAGAGGGTTCCTTTTAATTCAAGCAACAGGCCAATCAGACCATGAATGGTGGCTGGCCTACGTTTATGCTTGTACTTAACGAAAGATCGTTCGCTCATACTTGTTAAAATAAATATCGGTTCGGACACCACCTGATGACACATCAAACATGAATATTAACAAAAGATCACCATTCTCGACATTAGACGAATTCTTCGCACACATAAATTTCCCAGTTAAAAGAAACCGAATTGAATAGTTCATATGTTAAAAAAATGCAATACCAAAAGACGACTTGATCTCACTAACCATTACCTGTCCCGTCTGAAAGGACCCTAAGAACAGACATTCATCACCCGAAACATCCACATATTGTACTTCCTACTATTCGTTCATTTTGCCCATTGCCAAAAAAAAAACGATTCTCTTCGAAACAACCTCTGAAAATTGCATCCAAAAAATAAGCTTAATTTTCGTTATCAGCCAGACACCGCTAATCTTATTGACTTCACAGATCCCAAAACAGCCACAAGCTCTAGTCCCCAAAGTCGAATCGCCAGACAGACACGAGTGCCCAAACAAATTTCGAATTCCATCGCAATCTTATCTAACCCAACCGATTCTAAAGGGAATTTCTCGTCGGAGTGGAGCATGCGCAGACGCGAGAAAATCGCATACATGCTTGCGTTACGTAAATCGGGGCCCGTTCGTTGAGCCTCTACTTTTCCCGGTTGGAAAATCGCCGCCACGTCGAGAGAAAAATTCCAAGGGGGAGGGGGGGGAATCGTGCGAAAGTTCGCTCGGGCTGGCTCGTAAGCGCGTGAAATCCGGATTATTGTCACGGTGCGCCGCGTTGATTAATACGATTTAGGCAAATCCCCCCTGGTCGCAATTAATCCGCCGCGGCAATCGTACGGAGCGGACACGGCCCAATATTCGCTCCGACTGCGTTTCGACCGTGGATCGCGGCTGTTACGTAATCGGAATCAGTGCACCGTGGAGACCGTGCGGATCCTTTATTACGCGTTAATACGGCGGAATGATCTAGAAAGGCAATTGATGGTTTTACGAATCGCTTCTTGCTCTTCCGCGACGCGAAACAATGGGTCTGTGCGGGGCCCCGCTGTTACGAGACCTCGTTACGAGCTGGCAGTAACCAGCTGGATTTTGTTCCATTAGTGGGCGACGAATAGAAACAGCGTCTAGAGAGCTTTAGGTTAAAACGAGAAACCAGAACTACTGAAGCTCGTAAACTCTTATAGAAATTATTAGAATGTCAACTTTTATTGTAATAAGTTAAATTTTTTTGTTTTTATTGTATATTTATCGATTTGCACATTTTCAGTAGGCTGTCCCTTTAACCAACGCGATAGAAGTAGGAACACCTGCATTTCTGGTAGTTCTGGTGTAAAATTTAATTTACGGATAAAGGCAGCAGGACTTTTTGGAATGTATTCCATATTTGAGACCTATCTATTTTTTTTGTACATAGAAAATTAGACATGATTAGTTTCGAAGTTTCAAATATGCTTTAGAGAAGCATTGATGTTAGCTAAAGTCAAATTAACTGTCTCTATCTACGATTTCAATATTCCCTCGGTGCAGTTTCGTTCCTAGGGGACTGACCACACAATTATAGGGATCAGCTGACACGATTCATTTCCTGCTAACTGATTTCTCTCTTTTTCTCCCTAATTATTAAGCCGCTTCAAGCGAGGAGAACAACTGTTATGAAATACTGAACAGATAGTAGGTACTAATAGTCGACACTTGAACATTATTGGCAGAGTACACGAAAGGCAGAGCACATCTGTCCGAAGTTGAGTAATTTCGAAATTATATGAAAATACAGTAATTCATACATGCCAGTCAGAAAGGATGTTTCGCGAGGAACATTCCGATCGGGATGAAAAGTAAGTGATGAATCGGTTAGCACGGTTCCGGGTGTAATTACAAGCAGCGGTGTTTACAGTTACAGTTCCATTCATTACAGCCGGATTAACTTGCTCCCGATTTACATGAAATTCTTGCGCCTGTTTGTTCCCGTTCGAGGAAAGTACATACACGGTGGTGCCCTCGATGTATTATGTAACTTTTCGTTTGCACGCGTCGCTCCCAAGAAGAAAATCTTATCACGCTCGAATATCGACCGATGAAAATTAATCGACCATTGGAATTACCACGCGGGGGCAATTACTGCATTACGCTCTCCCGTAGCGCAAGAACCGACGCCTGCGATCTCCCCTTTCGTTCACTCCCGATTCAATAGAAAGCTGGCCTAGTGCATTAGATTCCAGTGTTTCTACGAGCCATTGATTATCAAGCATTTCTTTCCAGTTTCTTTTTTTTTTGCATGTAATCCATTGGTTATTTAATCTTACGGCGTCAGGTATTTTTGCTGTCTGAAAAACAAACATATTCATATTGCCAAGGAAGTATCCTTTTCAGGGTCATTTTTTCGGATATATCGAGGTTACTTACGTTTTTCCTACTCAGGCAATACCCCCTAATTCCCCACTCATACTTCCAGTATGGTGGTATTTATATTTGTTAAGAAATATATATTCGACTGGTTATCGTGAGACAATCTGGAAGATCATTGTTTATTCTCTAGGACAATCATAAATTCAGCTTCTTAGCAAGTTAAAATTTTTACAAGAATTACAGTTAACTATTCCATAAATTAGGTTTTACACTCCACTGTATTAAGTCCAAGTTCTAAGGTCACGGTTCACAGCTGGAGATCGAAGATCGAACTATTTTCAAAGCTACAATTGTTCTTCATGGTCGACGTTCTCTTTCAAACAGAAGTTTAACTTATCCCGACCGAATCGTGACTATCGGGAGATTCTTTTAGGTGTCCAAATGATACCGGCGCCACATAGAAACTTTAAACGTCTGGTTCTCCCTACATCCACTTATCAGAGGATTGCTTCCGGTCAACTGCCTCCAGTTCTTTTTTTCACAGCCTCTATCAGTTCTCCATCCGTCTGTCATAAAACACTTCGTATCTTTAATTCCAGAGAATCGCCTTCTCGTTTAAAATTAAGATTATACACCAGAATTCTATATTTTTCTTGCCGTCAAAGCTAAGTTTCCGAACGAAGAATCACGAGAATTATTCAGAATATTTTTACTTCTATTCTGTTTTTTTCCATAAACCTCCTTTAAAACCCCAAAAATCATTTTATATTCCGTCAAAGCTGAAGGTCACAACAGAGAAACACGAAAATATTCCAGTATTCCTGTCCATTTCTTTATATTGCTTTCATCAACCTCCTTCAAAACCCTAAAAATCACTTTATATGTATACCGTGGAAGCTGAGCTCCAGAACGAAAAAACACTACTTTCGATCTCCCCGGTGCGCTCCAAAACGCTCCGTTCAGTTTCAATCAAGCTCGCGTTGTTTGTTCGGGCACGATCCGGCGTCTGGCATCGATATCTTCCAAGAAATTAATTGCAATACGCGAGTAATCACGGGAGGGGTGGGAGGAACGAAACAATTTCCGAACGTCAGCGTTATCGAAGCTCGATTTCTATCTCGTTTCTTTGAACGAAGTGACGGTGGACACTAAACGCCAGTTACCACCGTATCGGGACGCTGTTTTTTTCTCTCTCCGTCGCCCCCTAAACGGTTTATCCGTTTTCCCTGATAAGGAAGCGGGGGCCGTTGTCGCAACGCGTGGAAGTTCGGCCGAATACAAATGGCACCGAGAGTTCCCTCTTGGCCGTTGCGTGCGTGTGTCCTCGAGGGGAAAGCTGGCTTCCGTCGCGAACGGAACCGACGAACGGGAGAAATCTATGCCCGACGATTACGCATCTGGTGCAATCGACTCGGTGTAACCGATAATTAACAGCCACGACGACCAACTATCCAGGTTGTCAACTCTCCGCGACTCTGTTCGAGCAGTTCCGACAGTGATAACGCGTGGTATCTCGCACGATGCTGGAATCCAAGCTGGAGGAACAAGAATCGACGTTACGTTATAACCGGACTGCGGATATTTTCAGTTGTAAAACGAGGAATCGAACAGAAATCTATTTCCTCTGTTAAGAACTCTTACTGGTTGGTGCAGATCCAGACATTTAATGCTTATTTCTTATTTTTCTGTTAGAAAATAACGATCTCAGGAACTCGACCGGAGAAAGTTTAACATACTCGCGGTTTTGGAGCCTGTTTTCAAGCGATTTTCTAGCGACAGAGACGGTGTATTCGTGTGCTTCGTGTTATAATGAGGCAATTTTACGTGAACTGATACTCGAGAAGAACTTTTCGAAAGAAATAATTCTAACGCTAGAACTACCGACGATGTGCCGTATATTTATTTCTGTGCGATAGATAAACATGACAGCCTATTGAAAATGTTCAAAATATTAAACAATTCCTTTATGTTTATACTGGAATAAAAATTGTGAAAGATCTGATAAATGTACTGTTGTAACATTTTAGTCATTTGTTATAAGAGGGTACTAACCAATCATTATGGTTTCTTTGGTAGTTCTAATGTTAGGCGCCAACACTCGGAGCAATTTCAAGTGTAGGATTAATTCAGATACAACTCACTCGTAGATCAGTCGTAATCTTCCCGTAATCACTTAAGCACGCTTAAATAAATCACAGCTGTCTGGAAAAAAAACGAGACCGACGGTAACATACGCAAGCGAGATTTTCCGCGGTAAAACCGCCAAGGGATATTATTTTGCTGAAATTGAATATATCGAAACGAACATGCACGGTATGTTCGCGCGCACCACGTGGAACCGTTCGTAGCCTGGAAATAAATTGCCCGGGGAAAATATTTTCCTTCGTGTTCCATGTATCTCGTACATTTCCCTGGTGGCGCCGGGTCGAGGCGCCCGTTAATCATAGACCACGGCCGCCGGCGAATAACACCGCGCTGCCAGAACTCTCGGATAAATTCAAGACTTTTCCTCCAGATCCATATCGAGCTGTGATCCAATAACTTAGGAAGCCCTGAGCGAATAAGTGTCTTATGCACTCGGAAGGAGGACCGTGAGTCCTTCAGAATTCTTTGGAGCGCTGTTGATTAGCACAGAACTTCTGGAGAATTCTTCGTGGAAAGGGGAAAGATGCGAAAAACACAGAAGGAATTAAGAAAACGTGAGCTGTGTTCGAATTGAGAAAAGAAGAAATATTGAAAGTAATATTTAAAGTAAGTGTTATAGTGGTAGAGGTTTTTTTTTATAATGGACCGGTTGATAGTTTTAAGTAATAATCCTTGGTATGGTTGATTTATGTATCTTACTTTGTCGATAGGAAACTCAATTGTTACCGGAAAAGTGTCAGAAAATTACACACTTTTGAGGGGTCATTTCTGATGACAGTTGTCGTAACAGTATTGCAATTTAATGATTAATTTCGATGGAAAATTTTCATCATTTTTACTACTTTATATTCAAATAAATGTTTATCTAGCTTTAAAATCCTATGAAGAATAGTTCTTACCACATTTACTGCATTTTATAAGTGTCTCTATATTTATGGACGACAGTGTATATCAATCAAAAAGTCTTCATAAGAAATTGTCAATGTTTAAATAAAAATAGGACAAGAACAAAGTCTTGTAGGGGCAACCATCTCAAATTTATCTCGACAACTCAACCAATCAGCAATCAGATGTAATAAACGCTCTCCCATGGATTAGCGTGCAACAGACAGCGCACGAAACGACGATAAAAGCCCAATCCCCCGTGGTCCGACGTTGAAACAACAAACCTAATCCGCTGATGCACCCTCGCCGCGTTTCACCTTGAAATAGCCCGGTGATCTGTGCAATTAAAATGCGCGCGATTCCGCGGCAGCTGCGCCCGTTAGCCAGCGCGCAAAAACGACTACTCGCTGGTTAAAGAAAATACCAGGGAAAGAGAGAGAGAGAGAGAGAGAGAGGGAAAGGGAATCCACGATGTTGAGAAAGAGAAAATGTTGACCAACCAGGACGCTAAAAATATGTATGAGCGAAAGGCGCAACGACTCCTTCGCCCAGGCCAGTGATGGGCAACTCAGCGCCCGCCAAACTCACTAGCGGACAACAGCGTGCAGCATGCGGGCATATTGCAGTGATGGGTGAAATGTGTGAATGAGAGCACGTATCTATCATTTTCTTCACACACAAATATGTCGTGAATCACGACTCGTGACTCGTGATGTGTCCTGCTTCGCAATCCCTCCACAGGAGACCTCCACAGGAGCCCGTGATTCCAACATACCTAAAAATAGCATTTTTTTAAATAATTTTTTAAGACAACAAAGAGTAGGAATTTTTTTCTTTCATTAAATATCTTATAGGGTTCAGTTTTCCCTATTGTATTACACAAAGGCTATAAATGCATAAAATCTGCAGTCTAGTAATAACGAAGGGAAACGTGGTGTGTTTTGTTCTCACCTCCCGCAGCCACGAAAGTTCGTATAACGATCGATGAACTTTTTGTCCATTTCTAGAAGGATCATTAATAATCTTTGCAAGAATAATTCCGGTCCCATCGGCAGAACCGTGTGTAATTGCATCTTTCACTGGGCCATCAACAGGTCATTAGGAGAACCGTGTAATTTACCTGGCAAACGGAAAGCTACCGTAACGCGGATCCATCGATCTCCCACGGTTAATCGGCGCGCACGTCGAACAGACGACGGGATTAAGATCACGTTAAGAGCCACGGCACGCCGCCGGGACCGATTTCATTTGCAATCTCGTTAGCATTCGGTCGCGGCTAGGACACTCGTAAACCATTAGGCGTCGTCTAACGAGCCTGCGCACATACACGGGGGCGCACGCGGACGGACACGTGGAAAACAAGTGCGAGAGCCACTGAGAGAGCGTGGCTTATTAAAATTCATGTTCAATTTGCCGGGTTCGCGGGATTGCGCAACGGGGCTGTCGTGCAAGTATCCACCAGCCGGGGCCCCGGCGATTATCCTTCCGCGCAATCTCCATGGTTGAAGCTTGACTGGCTTGGCCTTTCGCTTTTCAACGGGCACGACGAGTTTCCGTCGATCTTTTGATATTCAAACGGCGATTTAGATGTTCAAGACGTAGGTATAAATTGAATGCTTCAATCGGTTGTGGGGGACTTTGGAGACGCGCGTAAAGGTCTGTGGATCTAAGCGAAAGATCGAGGATATTTGAGTGTGAACAGTTTAGAGATATTGTTGAACTGGAGGAATGAAATTTGTTGAATTAAAAGAGTGAAATTTTGTTGAACCGAATGAAGCTACTTCTTAACCACCCGGTATATTAACCCCAGAAATCTTTACAAACAACTTCCTGTCAATGTGTTCGGCATATATTTGCTCACGTGTGGAGAAGATACTCGAAGGGACCCTTTTAAACCGACTGACATTTTCTGGCATTTTTGGAACTACTGTTTGGAATATTCATTATTTCTCAGTTGGATATGTTGCGTAGGAAAAACGATAGTTTCAGTTTATTACGTGAAAATTTCTGGTTATTTAGAAATAATCTATTTATTTTATAACAGCTACCAACTTCGTCAGAGTGTTAATGCACTCCGAGTATCTTTTCAGTAACTCGGGAAATAAGTTCAACACAATCTTTATTGAAACTTCATCCCATTCCCTATGACCATTGTCTGAACAAAACAGAGTAAATGTTCACAAGAGGCACAAACAGGTTTCATCTACGTGTCTAAAGTAGGGTGAGACAGAAAACTAATTCGACCTCAAGGAACTCGAACAGTATATATTTGATCTTGCTTAACGGATTAAACAATCTGCATATTCAAGCTTTTATTCAATTTAAAATAACTTGCTTCCATCGTGTCCGTCAAAAGTGAATAACACGCCACAGTTTCGAGCATTGTTAATCTTCCATTCTGGAATTAACCCCGAAACGCCCCGCACAGAAATAACAAACCCCTCGATCTAAATTACCGTTTACGAATCGACCAATAAGTGGCTGCGGCGGGTCGTCGTCGCGATTCATCATCATCAGTCATCGTGACATAATTTCGGTTGAGCACAGCTCGCCTGAACAGATTTACATCCCCCCGGAGGGGGTTTCGCGTCTCAGAGTTCTCGCTTCAAGTGCGTTCACTGCGAACGACACGCGTAATTGTTCGCAGATGCGCAGGACAACTCGCGACTCTCTGTCCTGGCCTGACGAACAAAACGACTGCCCCGTTGGTTCTCTCTGCGCGGCGTACCACCGCGACGAATTCCCCTTAATTCGATGTATTTTTAGCGGGGACGGTGGTGGATCGTGATTTCGCCCGAGATTCTTGCACCCTGAGGGGCTGAAACCGACTGAAGTTGATGAGGAGCAATTGCCTCCTCTCTACTTCGAGGATTCGGAATTTGGCGGAATTCTCGAGCGCTGCGATCCCTTTTTTTATTTCTCGATAGTGCGTTGCAACGATTCAACATTCGTGATGAATAGCGACGAATGTTTGCTTTAATTGCTCTGCGTTTCCTTAGTACATTTAACCCCAAAACTAGGAGTATATATTCATGAATGGAAATAATAGTAAGGAATAAAGAGTTTCCTCGTCAGTGTCGACAATATTTCAGCTATTGTCTATTTTACTACCATCACCTTCACTATGCAAAACACTGTACGAGAATGTTTCTTCATCGTCGTCTGTTGACGACACACGTAGTTAAAGGGTTAAAGTCATCAGGCCTGCGCATAAAAATAAACTTCGTTCGACCAAGATTGATTTGTACGTACAGTGTCATTCAAGTGATCGTAGTGTTCTTTTGTTTGCCAAGAAGCAGTATCTTAAATATACACATTGTATTTCAAGTCTTTAAACAAGGCTCGACATATCCTTTTCTTTAACATTGTCACTTTTTTATACAAAAATTATACACATACTTATTTTTTATCTCTATTCGGTGCAAAAATTCTTTCTTATTCCGCATCGCAAAAATTTTCGGGGTCAGCTTGTACATTCCATAAGCGAACAAGGAGTCCCCGAGCAGCAACGGTATATTACCTGCGCGACCCGCGAAACGTTTCTGCCGAACCACGTCCCGAGTCATCGAACTTTATCAGGATTCCAGTTCGGGCGCTTGCGCTCGAGAAAGAACGGTCCTCGGAAACGATTCTACGGGGCAGATACGGTGTGGCCAAATTCTGCCAGCGTGAATCACCCTGAGCACCGTGGAAAAAGAAAGCAACGATCGTTTCCGCGGCGCAAAAAAGAGAAGTAATTATTCGTGGGCAGGTTCGTGACGCGGCGAGGAAAAATTCGTTTCTTTTGGCAACGGTCCAACTCGGCAGTCTCCACTGATGTCATACATTTTTACGGGACACGGTGGGCGTGCACCAGTCAGGATCGATCTCCTTCGTAAGGAACAGGAGCTGGTTGGATCGTCGAACCAGAAGTCTTCGCTGATTAGGGTTGGCAGGAGTAGGGCCTTTGAAGTTCGTATGATGTAGTAGGGGGTAGTTAAGGGGCAACACTGAAGGAATCCTCATATGGTGTGCAGTAGGGATGTTCGATTCCGATTCGATTCTTCAGAACATAGATTCTCTTGGGTAACACGTTACTGCAAAATTATGGGACCAGGTCTGATAATTAAAAAAAAAAAAAGGAAAATGTTATTCTAGAAAGAGTTAATGAACGGTAAGGTGTTGAAACTGATGGAAAGTGATTTGTATATGCACTGATTCCGTAAGTTTTACTTTATCGTAACAGAATGAGAAGTTACTCTTCCATCAATCATAAACTCTGGACCTATATTTATGGACATTAAGTATATGTGTTTATAGTGTCGTGTTATCCAAGAGATTCTGAAGAATCGAATCAGAATCAAACATCTCTATCATGTACAAGTCATATTAGCATATAAGTTGTTCAGAGACCAAAGTGACTAACTCCATTTTGTGAATTTTTTCTAATTTTACTTCCAGAGCATTGATGCTTAACTTTGTGTATTTAAAATAAATTTCTTTCATAATTGTTGATGAACAATCACTTTGGCAAATAAACTGCTCCATATATAGCTCCATATTTACTGTATTTACGTCGTATGACGTCACGTGGCTTCCTCTGGTAACTCTGTCGCTGATCCTCGACCAGTTGTCTCGAAATTGCATTGGTCAAAACAGCCGCGAGCGCGACATTCCTGTCAACGATCGCGCGACATGTGGGCGATCCTGTTATCTGCCGATTATCGCGGCGGTCGCGATAATAAATGCACGAGCGGCCGCGATCGTTCCCGGTCAGCCACGTCGTATCAGGATATCTGACGTCGGGGTTTTGATATGTGGAACAGCGGTTTTATACCACGAGAGATCGGTATCGCCGTCTTCGCTGGCGCGAGCGCGAGGCGTGAACCCCGGAACCGCAAGAGCAACGTTGAAGCGCAGAGCTGAATGAGAAGTAATCTTTCCACCTTCGTGACTTTGGACTAAATGAGAGTGGTTTCACGGTGTAATGAACAGGACGGGGATCTTTGACACCTTGAACTGGCACGGACAGCTCGCGGACTTTCGTATGCTGATGTTCTTGAAGTTTCTGGAACAGCGAGAGAGCTGTTTGTATAAGAAACACTTTAAATTTAATTTAATCATGCTTCGGACAAATGGGAGTGGAGTGGAGGCTAGACGAAGAAAAAGAGTAGAAAGATAGAGAAAGAATTTATTCGAATTTAATCATGCTTGAGAGGAATCGGAATAGGTTGGAGGCTAGGATCAAGGAACAGTGTAGAAAAATCGATAAACAATTTGTTCGAATTTTTAAAATCGTTTCATACTGTTTAGAATTGGATGGTATCATGTTGGAACATGGTCTATAGTAAAATGAAAGTCTCCTGTATGCATTTGAACCAATCATTTGGATTTGAATTCTAGTCATATGACGTCTGAGGAAAGAAACTAGAATTGACCTTTGCAAATTTAGTCAGATGTACATTGAAGCACACGAATATGCCTGCGTATATCCGTGCCGTACTGAGAATGGCCGAAAGCGATAAGGCACGAACAGCGTGGCTGACTCAACAGCTAATCATAGATACAATTTTTAATATTGTCTATCTTATCTTCATGGAGGCATCTTTAATGGACTGATAACATTTTTTTTCATGTGAAATGAGATCGAGTACACAAGAAGGGATCATAGAAACGAGGTACCGATTAGAGATAAGAAAGATCGATATTCTGGAATGTCAAAGTTGTACGCCTCCACAGATGCTCATCTCTAGTCCTCAGCCGGGAGCATCTATCGAGGCAGTGTACTGGAATTTTTTGTAGTGGCATGTCTGAAGGTTAAAAATCGATCTTGATAACCGCAACAATTCGAACGCGGAATAATATGATCGAACGCCAGATCGTATCGTTGCTCGTCACGGCTCGGTTATCCGCGTGATAATTCCGATTCGAAATATTCAAACAACCGAGACACCGCGTCGAATAGATGTCCCGTGGCCTGCCGTGTGGACCATTCTCATTCAAATCGGCGCCCGACTGTGTACCGAGGCGAGATCGTTCCGTTTGTCGTCCCTGCCATTCGCGTGTTTGCCTGTATTCCGTTTCACAGTCGTGTGTAAACGACCATGTGTAACCGCGATGCAGGCGACGCTGCATTTTAATCCGGTACACACGATCATTTTGGTGGGAAACAAATTTCGAGCTCCAATGACAATTCTGAAACATCCTTAGCGAGTAGGTTGGTGTTCTGGGAACATGGGAATCGTTAGAGATCCGTAAAATTCCCTTTGAAAACCCCGAGGAACATACGCTGCACGTGACTGGAATTGGACGTGTCCTTCGCGTACGTGGAAATGCCTCTTTATGATGTCGACGTAGTAAAAAGAACATGAAGTGTTTTAGGTACCTTGTGAAGCTCCATTATTGAGACTGTACACGGTGTACTAGAAATTGGTGGCTATGGCTTGAGTTTATATTATACTTCCTATAGGAACGATCATTATTCACAGGAATATCAATTTTTAAAACATTATCTACCTTTCATTTGTGACAGAAGTTCCGGATAATCGTACCTTCCCATACTTCGGAAACAAATGTTATTTTCAAGCCCCTCTTTCTGAATCGTTTGATATCTAGAGAAGTACCTACATTTAGGTACCTAAAGTTTCACAGACAATTTCTTAAACGCCGTGAATTAAGAATTGCTTATTAAATTCTCGACTACAATAGTTCACAATAGAAAAGAAGCGTTTGTACTAACCCAGACCGTATTTCTCCCGAACGATAGAAGATTCATATAACGGAGCTTTTCAAAGGATAAAGGTTTATTCGCAAGTATGCCAACAGCGTCGTTAGATTACTAATCTTGACCCAGCCCTCGTCGGGCCCAAGCCCTCTCGGCCCTCTCCTCGTCGTTGGACGGTATTCAAAAGCGAGTCACGTGGCCTCCAGAAGGCCTTCGAGCCCGTCCTCGGAATACCGATACCGTCTGAACAGGCCACGGGAACGTTTATCATGAAAAACGTCTTCTTCGTAGACCCGTCGTACGTCTAAAAATAATAGCACTCGCCGGTGGGAACAAGCCGCGATAGAGGGTATGTACGTAGTATATGGTACACTAGCGCTCCGACCATAACGCTTTGTCACGGGAATGCGTTCGCATGCGGACGTGCACGCGCTGGTAACGCGTGTTCGACGCCCTGGCCGCCGACGCATACATTTCTCGAGATTTGCGGCCCTGTACCGAAGCGACGGTATTGTCCGCGGATTAATCACCGGGATTATGCCCGCGGATCGATTCTATCTCGTCGTGAAAATATAACGTCGAGTGCATGACCTGGAACAACGTAAGAGATCCTTGGGTTTATGGGTTTAAATGGGCCGGTAAGAGAAAACCCTTCACTGTTTAGATGGGGTCTGAGGAACCCTCATAAATATTTTTAGAATATTTTATTATATTTATTCTTGAAATTATATTTAGTCCTTATTATATTTTATTCTTATTCAGTAGTTACTTAATTGTCCGGCGTCAGGTAGAATTTGAAGTAAAATATCTTTGAGGCATTATTGAAAATGGTTTTACTCGACACATTACTTACACTTTTTACTTACACTTTTACCCGAGTTTGCTTCTAAGCAGACGCTCCTGCAAAAAGAAGTTAAGGGTTAATCTTCGTATGGCGAGGCCTGAGTGACGCGAGACCCTAGAATTAATCTTTTTTAAACTAGTCTATATTTACTTGAAAATTATAAATGTATATTGATTAGTATACTGAAGTGCCATTTGTAGGGAATAATAATTAAATTATAAACCTAACTGTGACACGTGTTATGTGAGATTTGGCGCACTTCAGAGATTACCCGTCTTTTTGTTTTGAGATTCATCCTTAGAAACTTTTTAAATCGGTCGATTAGATAGCATTACGGTGCTCGTTATTACAACAGCGAACGGTCGGTAATACATATGCATTAAATATAAGAAGTTACATTGACTTAAATAACAGTGTTCCTTTATTACGGCACGAATGTTTTATCGAGCGTGGCGGAGCTGTTTTCACTAAACACAGAGGATGCCACGGTTTACAATACGAAATGAAAAACTAGTTCACGCTGGAGGAGATTATGGGCCAATAAAGCCGTGAGTTACATTTTCGTATAATATCGTTAAACATCAACGTTAAGAAAGTTCTTAACGAGACAATTTCTAGAATTGCCTGCTAACCCACTATTACCTTCGAAACGATGCAAATAGACTTCTATACGCGTGCATACGCCGTTTAACGTTGATGCTATCGTTTCGATAGTTTCACTTTTCAATTAGCCTGTTGCGGTAATTATAATCACGCCGGGCAATCGCAGTAATCTGACTTCTACTGTATTTTTATGTGGCACATGAATGATATTAGTGGCTCGAAAATATCGTTTAGAATCTAGTACGTACGAGCATAAGGCAGAAATGTCCAACTGGCATACATTTGCGTGAGTAGTTCATTTCATAAACTTTCATCTCGGTTAATTTCGCTTGTTGAGGAACATTTAAATACGTCTTAAATCTTGAAGATTTAAATGATCCACATCCTCTTTTATTAAACTACATGGAAAGTTTAAGACGGTCTTAAAAAAAAATTTCGATTCATACTACATCGTGTTTTGTTAAAATAACTTACCATAAAACTTGCGTCGAGTGACCATTATGTATTCGCCGTTACGTCATTCCCTTAATCAGCTATATTCTAACTCACCTTGTAGAATATTATGTTATCGGCGTCCGAATACCTTGAGCGTTCGTCGTAAATTAAAAAGCTTATGACGATTGATTACACATTGAAGGGTCGCGTAATGTTTACTTTCTGCATCAACTGGCATAGAATGAATATAAATTACTATACCCTGTAAAATATATAAAGATCATTGAACCATAAAGATCTTTATCGTGATACTGATATCAAGAGCACTTTTAAGTCATGATGTTATAATTAACAGTATCGAACCTCCATTCCGTCCGGTGTTGTTGCCAAAAATGAGCAACAATGTTGATTAAACCATCGAGCGTACGGTTCATGTAGCCCTCAGTAGCGACTTTAGTGAACGTTCGATGCGGTAATTAATGGTAATTAGCGCAGAATGTAGAATCATTATTCGCGCGGCACAGTGGCAACTGTACCGGGCTATAATTTACAATTACGCGATAACACGGGCAAGAGTAATGAACAGGTACTCGAGAATACAGTTCGTATTCATTTCTCCCACTCGATATTAATCCACGATTTTCCGTAACGGTTCGTTGTTGCATGGAACAACTCAAAGTGAACTGTTCTCTTCGCACGATTACGCAACGAACGCGATGTTTAATTGCATTGTGACCTAATGTTGGGTAACGTTGTTTAACTTTCCACCGACTGGTACGTATATAATCTTTGACATTCAAGAATCATTTGTTACCTGCAATGTTCAGATCACCTGTAAAAATGATTGATTATCAGGCGACCAGTGGTTCTCCACTTTCATTCAAGTTGTGACAGCGTTCTTATTGGAAGATTCTACTATAGCCCTTGTGGATTATGAATGGTTCCAAATGATATCGATACAACCCACCTGAGATGATATCAGTTTTCAATTTTATCAGAAACTAAAGTCAGAATGGCCAGAGTTGATACGCGATTTTATTACCCCTCGTCTTGATGGTGTATAGCGGTGGGAATTGATCTAAATCCAGATTCACACTAGCGGTCAAAGGTCATTTTGCAAAAAAATGCACAGTCTATTTATTATCTATCTATAATAGAGTTACTAGATTACTAAATCAACCAGATCTGCTCCAGACCCTCCCATTGATAAGGGCTCGCCTGAAGACAGGTAACCTTATTACCAAATAATAAAACGTGAATGTCTTCACGCTGGTAGCGTGGCGCACGATGAAACAAAGTCACGCCGCGATCGAAACTGGAACAACCACAGCGAAATGTCTGCTCTCCAAGCGGCGTTTCTCGGCTGTTCCGTACCGAAAGAACACGGGGGGAAAGGCGAGAATGAAGGAACGCGCTGGCTCGGAATCCCATTTCCAACCGATGGCAATTAATACATCGCTGGTGACCGGGCGCGCGTCCTGGAAAACGTTCCAGCCGCTGGATTATGATTTATTTACACGAGGAACAGCCGGAGACTATGAATTATCCGCGGGATCGAATCGAATCGTATCGAGCCGACAGACATTAACGGCGCGTTCCTTTCGATTTGCGCAACCGGCCGTGTGCATGTCTCCCTCTGCGCCTTTTTCAGAGGGAAACGTCGGAATTCTTGTCACCGGCAATTCCAGACGCCGTGCGATCGCACGGACGATTGAGAAATTTACCGGGAGACACACGAGACCAAAGAACCCTAACCGAAGACGGAAAGTTAATTGATTTTTCGATCATTCCCTGGTGCCATTAGGGGAATAGCGAAATTGGTGGAGGGAAAAATCGTGCTGGATTGTTGTGACATTATCGCGACTTGCTTGGTAAATTTTCTGAAAGTTTCTGTTCTAAAAAACACTGTATTGGTCGCGGGGGAATGTTTAGTTTCTCTTCAAGAAGAAAGGAATTAATGGTGGTACCATTTCTTGAATCAAATCCTTTCGTGTATATACAACCACCCTGTATATTACACGAACTACTTGAATTATTATGAATATCTACAATGGTTATGTTTCAGTGCTACCATCGAACTTATTTAGACCCACGTGATGGAGAGTGTCATTTTCGCTCGAAGGAATCGAAATAATAGCCTCGATATTCACGAAAGGATTACAGAAACCGTTGTTTCCACTGTAGGAAACCAAAACAGATTCGGTTCAGTGCGCTCGACAATTCGATGAACAATTACCAGAACCTCTATTGAAACTCACAGGACCAATTGCTATCGTTACTTAGCCCTGTCACCCCTTTTGTGGTCCCTGGGACACGATGGTGTTCCAAAGGTGCGTTTAATTCTAGCTTGTGGGAGGGGGGGGATATTTTGAAGCCGATGAACACGGTCGATCACAACGATCTCGATCTTATCGGATCGTTCGTTTGATCCGAGACTGGCCAGGTGCGCCGTAAATCGCGAGCCATTAACGTCAATGAAACTCGAGTGGCGACACTCGAATCTGATTTTCGTGTCGTGGCCCTTTTCATGGGGACATTTCGGCCTCGTGGCTTCCCCGTGCCTTTGATGCCACCATGGTGTACCGGCCGTGTGGCTCCGAGGAAATTAAACGAAAGGGGAGAACGTCGATTATGGCGACAAAGGGGCCTTAATTTGCCCATATGTTCTGATACGTGATTCGAACGCTCTCCCTCTACCCCCGACGAGGTTTGTTATCCACGCGAATGCTGCATTCACTTTTAGTTCTCCGATTTCATTATTGAGAATATAGTTAAAAAAATCGTTGTTGATGGGCTGTGATTGTCTGTGCTTCGAAACTATTGTTCTAGAATCGGGTTCCAACTTCGGTTTGTTGAACTTTCAGTTCACACGAGGCATCCATTGTGGCTGGTGATCGACTCACGTGGCTCGTTCACACATTTTCCATCCTTAGCATTGCAAAGAGATGGAAAATGAAAAATGTGCGAAGAAATTCGTGCCATCTGTGAAACGGTTCTTGGACGTACTACGGTCAATTTCGAACACGCTGGTTGGAAGACAATGTACAATTTTATAATGTATTCTGAATCTTAGAAATTGTAGTAATTATCGTTTAAATATAGCCACTAACAAATTAAGGATAGAAGTCGTTCCACGTATTCTATTTACCATTCGAGAATCGCTGGCGTATCTACACGTTGGTAGGTTTCTATCCGTGCAATGGTAGATCGATGATCTAGCCCGTGTTTGTGAAACTCGCCGTTGGTTTCGTAAGTCACGATACGTCGATCGTGGTTAACTGCGTTCCAGAAAAAGTATCGGAAGATCCTCGATGAATTCTAACTGTCACGTCCGTTAACTTTACGGTAAAGCATATCAAACTTTATAATAACAATTACGGATTCTCACTGTCGTCGAATGATTTGTCGATTATTTGTGTAAAATACATAGATTTAAGTAGAACGTTAACACTGTACATGATTTCACTGTCGCTGCAAAATGTTTGTCGTTCACGACAGAACGAACACGACCACAAAGCGCGCTGACATAAAGGAACCCCGCATCTGTCGTGCCTACTGTCCACCATTACAGCGCACGGCGATCGAACCGCCTGGAAAATGTGGTCTTTCTTTCGGTGTGAAAGTCTGCAGCTGCCTGGCTAATCCGCAGCGTGCTCGAAGTAAAAATGATCATGATCTATGGACCACCTAATGCCAGGGTATCACATTGTCCTGTGGAACAATTGCAATCATTATTCTTACATGATTATTACCTAAATTAAAGTGGAACTCTTGTTAAAAGTCTTAGTCCCAGTTTCCAGGTAATGTGAACTATAAAAAATAATTTCGTATTAAATTGAGACTATTCGGTTTTTATTCTGAATGAAACATAAGAATGAGAGTTAGTCGTTGTTAAAGAAATCAGGCGATCAACTCCAAAAGTTCCAAGAGGATTATTTTCAATAAAGTTCCCTGCAGTTTAGTAACTTAAAATTTGAAATGTTGAAACAGTTTGCAACGATTCATCTATGTCCTCTGTTGTATGGAGTAAAGGCGCAGGGACAAGCAATACGCATAAAGGAAACATTCAAGAGTGGAATGTGTAACCACGAGGGTGCGTCTTCATTCTTTCGCCACACGTTCTGCTCGAAACTGTCGTAAATTCTGCACCGCGGACTTCTCAGTTATGTTTCTGAAAGTGTAACCGCGCTCGCGGTTTGTACTTTGAATCAAAGCCCCGGCGAAATTGATGTTCGAGAGTGTTTATCGACTGTTTCCTCATTGTGAATTCTTCGGTATGGCTTGTGAAGAGAACGTATCTTCACGGTATCGTAGCAATTATTGTTCTTCTGCGAATGAGAAAATTTACTGTATGTTCAGTAATGAAAATACCACCGTATTCTTAAATAGGCATTAAAGAGATTGAAATCGATCTTAAGTTAGGTTAAGCATTGTGTGATTAATTCTAATGATATTAGAGTTGATTCGATTTGCGACAAGACACATATTTCAGTGGTAATACAGAAGGCACTTATTTATCGAGTAATCTATCTGTCGAAAGATCGAGTGTTAATTATAGAAAAAAATTTATTTCTCAATCGTTCAAGTGTAATTCACTCGCTTTACACTCGACAAATCCGTTGGATCACCGATAAATTGCCCAGTTACGAGATATCACAAAGTATTATAGCCGACCGGATAAATCGCAACGCTCTCTTGATCGGGATAAATGTGGATCGTGAATAGATAGACATGATCCAGATCGAGGAATCCTTTTAACTACCGTTTCAGTGTTCACACGGTAGCATGGCACGTGCATTCTAATAAATCGAACTGATAATACGAACAAGAGGAGTGCAATCAATCGAGGCGTGAATCGACGTTGCCCTCTATTACGATTTCGCCTTGATCCCTTCGCCGCGGTTTATTCGATCCTCCTGCCAGTGAAAATGATCTCTTTATCGTGTGTCATAACGCTAACCCATAAACGTACATCGATTGCCTCTTTAAAATGATTTTCCAACTGATTTGTCAATTCATGTCTGGTTTTCACAAATCTTCCAGAAATTCGATTTTCGTTTACAAATCCAAATCTATATATTACATAATTTTCAAACAATTGTATGGTTCCTAATTCACAGCCTCTTATTTCTCTACACTTTCTTCTTCTTCTTGTATTCGACGTACAGGCTAAAGTTCGACGATGGAATCCTCGAGGTGTAAATTATTTCTATTGAATCACAAATATTTATGTAAATATTCATGGGGGACGAACACTTTAGATTTCTCGTTCACGTTTGTCGGTGTAAACGAGGAATCGAACGCACGCTAAGCTAACTTAGAAAACCCATAACTTCCAGCGAGCAGCATCATTGACCTCCGAGCCTCGCGAAGTTTCACGTCACTTTCACAGGCCGGCCGCAGAAATTTATAATGTCCCCCGAAGAATCTTAACGAAGTCGCTTTATTTATCCACGACGAAACTCTTTCTCCGCCAGACACCGTTAGCCCAAGGGCAATCGAACACGAATGTGATTTCCAAGCGCAAGAAACTCTTACTTTCAGCGCAGACTGCATAGCGGTCGAGAGCCTAATTCGACCGTCAAGAAAGTGGCAATTTCCCACACGTATTCTATCCTTGTTATTTCAGCCACGAGAAAAAATTCACGATTTCGCTTGAAACCCTTCTTCTAGGATAATGGCTCCGATCTAACGATCGCAAAGTGCATGGCTTTCGAGCGCAATCGACGTCTCCCTCTAATATTGCGGCTTCCATAACGATCATGTCCCCTTCGACAGAATTTCTTCGGCCTTTGACCCTCGTGCAAGTCTTCAACGGCCCGGCGCGGAGGTTTCACAATAATTAAATATCACTATCGATTGTGATCAATCTCGTGGAATATTAGGTCCTTTGATCTTCTGTTTGATTGACAACAAAGTCATATCGTATTCTTTTTGTAGAGTGATTAATAGGTGTAATTTTCAGTGAATTTGAAGCATTTTTAGTGTATTCTTGCAAGATACATTAAACGAGAAAAATACAAATACCTAAAGACTCCTTTGAATAATTAAATATTAAAAAAATGAGACGAACAAGATTTTCTTCTTATTCCATCGAATTGCAAAGTGATTTAAAAATGAAATACTAATTAAATGTATTAACTGTGAACTAGAATGTAAATTACCTATTAACTTACCGTCAAAGACGATTATCGATAATATTTATTACTGTTTTCTTGGACAATGGATACCAAACTTGATTCCTTCCAAGAATTTAATTTCCTAGAACATCGACCAGCCGATTAAGTTATTTTAACATTGTCGTTAAAATTATCGCGACTTAAACGACCCATTTGCTCGTCTCATCTTTCACATTGATTCTTCTCGCAGTTCCAGCATGACCTCGTCCAGTGCACAGTGGCATTCCGGGGGATTCACCTCAGTTTCGGTAACGTGCAACAGAATCGCGATAGGAGAAAGTTAACGCGGCGTGTGATTTGTTACCGGGAAGGCCACGTCGTTGGAGTCCGTCTACCTCAGAATAGAAACATTCATTTAATCCGTCCTGTTTTGCGGCAGACAATGGACTGTCACGATCGCTTTCGTTTTTCGATCCAACGGGGGAAGTCGTACGGAAAATGTTTCACGATTTTCATTCACGGTTCTCGAAACACCGCGTAATAGTCCATGTAGCTGACTTTAACTCGAATGTTTAGTGTTTCTAGAACCTATAACAATTCTCTCCTCGCACGTATTAATTGTAAATTAAAGCGTAGAGCATTAAAGGCTTCTCGTCCCAGTGGATTTTACTCGGTTGCATCTGCCGTGAATGCTAATAATAAAACGTGCAGTTTATTCATTAACGTCGATAGAATGTTTTCGTATCGGGGGGAACGATCTAAACAGCACGTCGAACGTTTCACTTCGCCACGAACGTAATCGAACAAGTTTTGCGCGAAGAAAATTCCGTTTGTACTTTCTCGGCGGCTGCAGGTGCAAACAGCGGGACCCGCAATCACGGCTGATACCGGGGACTTGGAAGTATTCGCTTTCACGTTTTATTCGTACACCGTCGGACCGTTGGCTCGGCAACAGAACAGAAAAAATGATACATAAGCCGTACAAGACGCGCGAAGTAACGCGGCGAATAATTAATACCGTATGATACGGTAATGCTCGCACGGTTGGAACCTTTCACGAAAGCTCCAGTGATTTACGAGCCGGAATAGAAAGGGTATTCGAGTTCGTGTATCGAATGTCAAAATTAATAAATGAGAAAATCGTAACTCATACGGAGGAAACGTTAAACCCCTGATCGGTGGTTTTACGGATGAACTAGTTTCATTAAGATTAAGAAGATCTATTGCTGTCTATTCTAGTTCTAATTCCCTCAAAAGACTTCCGTTGAGAAATCTAACTGATCTTATTAAGCGGGTGAAATATAAAATCTCTCTAAAATAATAATATGTCATTCTCTAAATCGATAATGTTATTCTAATCTTATTCTAATAATGATCATATGATGTCACGATAAGCATCCTAATACTCGATAAGTGTTCTAATACTCTTTACATCCTCAAGTAAAATTAGTATATAATCTTCGTACTATCAATCCAGGTGTGTTAACAGTATACTTGAACAAGCTGAATAAATAAATACAACCTTCAAATCGGATTCGATTCCACTTTCCCTATCCAAATAATCCAAATAATTAATAATATGTAATATAAAATATTTACGGGAGTGTATATCCCTCAACAAACATTCTACATACTTGCATTTAAGCAGCATGTATCGCTACAGTGAACGGTACATTCCATAAACTACCTTGATAACTGGTACCCGCCTCTCGAGCCTCGATCTTTAACATTGTTGACACGAAATTCCGGGGACCGTGACCACGATTATACGCGACATTCGCAGGACCGGTAAACCGTCAGTTTCTTGCCTGAAATTCCGCGATGGTCAACAACCCAACCAGTCTAGCCGTCAGGGAAACGAACCGGGGACGGTCCTTCGCCGCTGCGTTTTTCGTGATCTCGCCACAGTCCGGTCCGACGAGGAAAACCGTTCGGAACCGGACCCCGATGGCGCGTCTGTAACGCGATCCGAGCTCGTGTGTTTTCTACCGGTTAACACGTCCGGTTCGTCGGGAATCTGGAAGGAGCTACCTGTTGAACGGCTCCGGCCGCAAGAAAGTCGACGGACCGCGGAAGCACGTCGACACGCGACGATGATGAACGACAGGGAGGCCCGCTGGCGCTCGATGAAAGCTCGATAACACGGTCTTCGATCGGAAAGATCGTTAACCGTTCGAGTACACGATCGATTGTATTCCTCGGTGTACTGGGTAACATTCTCTGTTCGAAAGTTTGTTACATCTGTTGAAGTACGACTGCGATTAATTCTATTACGCCCTTTGATATTCGTTTGCGATAACTAGTATGTTTATGGAAATATTTTTTTGAGCACTCATTCACAGAAAGTGGAATCAAATAGAGATTGGTACGCCGTATTAGAGATTTCATCAAATTAGAAGTATAATAGATGTCTTTGAAAGTTTTTACTGTACCGTAAGAGTTGGGGTAACTCCAATCGATTGTCGTCTGGCTTATTCTACACGATTATTGTCCAGGCGTTATATAATTTGATGCTCCGTTTTTCTTACCGAAAACGAATTTACGGGGGTCTGAAGCATTTCTGCCTATAAGCTTATTGTCCCGGCGTGGACCCGAGTTCGGGACGATAATCGAAAGGAGTCTGTAACTCTGTATATCCCGAAGACAGAGGATGATCATTTTTAATCTTGCAAACCTTTTGCAGGTATTTTCGAAATTTCTTTTCACGTAAAAATCAATTTAATTTAAGAAGTTGCAGAACTGCAAAATAGAAAATAATCATTTCCTGACTTGGGACAAAGTTAAACTGAATTAAAGTTACCTCCAACTTACAGTACTAACTTTCAATCTAGCAATGGCGCTTTTCTCGCCGGGGCTAAAGTATAACGAAGTCGCTTGTCTTATCTTCGACTTAATTAAGCCCATAACAAATGGCATAATATGATATTCTCTATAATCCACGACTTTTCAAACGAATATATTGAATTTAGCTGTCAACTGTGTATCTGATTATCGAACTATCCGACTGTTGTAGATGATCGATTATTCAGAAGCCGCGGCAGAATTTTCAACCTAATCGTAAAGTCTTAATCCTCTTGTACCAGCACCGTGACGAATCTTTCTGTGCCCGCGAATATGGACGGTTCAGGTCGCGTTAATCGACGATTTAGTGTGTTAATTGTTGATACGCGCCGATTAATGATCGCGCGCCGCGGTACACCGTTCCGATCCGCGGCGTTCGTGTGCTGTGTGTCGGTCACGTTTTTCGCTAATCTGCTTTCACGGTTGGCCAATTATGCGCCGCGTGAGACGCCTTTCTACATTCCGGCGTAATAACGAGGCTTACAGTGCCTGGTTCTATTGAGATTTTCCTGTTGCGTTTGTACGATCGTCGGGCGTTATGTAATTACCGGTTACTCGGGATATTTGTCCTGTCACGATCGAACGGCGACGATCATCGATGGATCGTAATTGCGGCTCCGGCCGTCGTCTTCAGCATTCGATGCGTTCTAAATGTGCAACTGCGTTCAGATCGTTCTACTACTGACTTCAATTATGTAACTTGGGTCCTCGTTCAATGGGCCGGTTGGCGGGAACTGTGGTTTCCACGACTCACCGAGCAGAAGTTGCAACTCGTGTGTTATTATTCTTTTTATCGAGGCAGGTAATGATAGAATTGAATGGTAATGACGAAATTAATATGTGATAGTTTCGATGAATTGCTCTGGGTAATTCATTTCCTTGGGGGATACGCTCGTGGAAATGACTGACGTATCATCGGACTGTAAGAAAGTAAGATCTATGTAATTTCTTCGGAATTCAAATACATTTGAAACATAATATGAAAGTGTTTGAAGAATATTATGATCTGCTCTAGACTTAGATCACACCTATGCTGAATCTGTTATTGATATTTTAATAATTTGTTCAACTGCCTTCTAGCATCATGCATTTGCTCCAATGTTCGCTTTAAAAATTATGAGAAGATCGTAGACGTATAATGTCTATGGACAGGATTCGATTTCCACAACAGTATAACTACGAAGATGAACTACTTCAATCTAGCGAATTGTCAATTTACAAAGAACACAGACCACTAAAGAATGCAAAACACTAACAAATGCATAGTGTGTACCAACGAGTAAAACCACTGTTTCACAAAGCAGGCCTCCTATCTAATATACAATATATCAAATATTTAACACCTGTCGCAACAATCTAAGCTCAAACTGGCAAAGATCCCCCGCTTTCACTCGACCACCGAAATCATTTTCCGCACTAGATACCACCAATACGATATCGATTCGATCCAAAGACCCGTTGCGCAGAAAATTCGACCACGAGGTTATCGTGTTTCCAGTATATTAATTAAACGTGATCGGGAACGGGCTATGCTAGTCTAACGCCCGGCTATGAATATGGAAATTACGGCGAAACAAGGTGTGCACGTTGCATACTTTCGCGGCTGTTCCTGTACAAGTGATTTTCTGTAACGAGGCCGCGATACGAGTCTCGATCGTAATATTCAAACTTTCGTAAGTGGATATGCGGGTAGCATCGCTTCTCGGGTCAGACTTTCGTCGAGATGCGGGCGAATTTCTGCCTATCGACGGTTTAGTTTCGCGGTGTCTGATATATTAGTCGAGAGGATCGACAGATTCGTCGCCCCCTCCCGAGGGGAACTGCGTTTCAAATCGAAATAATTTCGCTGATTAAAAGCGACAGAGCAAGGGAAAGAAAGAGAGAGAGAGAGGGGAGAGGCAGTAGAGCCTCTCCCCTGGCGATATTTCACGCACACCGTACACCCCAACCGATTCATAATCAGGCGGGCGAACGCAACGCGAATCGATTCGTTTCGACGGAGAGACGTTCAATATCCTAATTGAAACTTCGTCAGGCGTCTCTGTTGTACGTGTTTCAGCCTCCCACGTGTATTAATATTGATTATCGAGGCGGTCGTAACGTCGAATTGCTGGTAATGATTAGACGGGATCCTGAGAGTTTGCGTCAATTTCGAAGTGACGCTTTTATTGATCGTTTTTGTGCCTCGAGGATGCTCCAAAGATTTTGCACGTGCTGTGAAGGCTAGTATTGTAGATAGATTGAAGGACTCTACGTTCCATTGATGAAAGAGTACCGAACTACGTGGGCGTATACATGGGGTTCACAATGTCAGTGACTTTCGCTTTGAAGTTCGAATTAATTATAGAGTTGGAGAAAATAGTGAATGAGATTTAGGAGATTACGAACGTCAATGAAAAGGTTGGAAATTAATTGGAATTAATTGTGTTTGGTAGCATTAACGTTTTTGCAAGGTCTATCTTAAGAACTAGAGAAATTGTAAAGTAGAAATATTAAATATTTTGTGATTTTTACGACTGTATATTCTTGCTAGAACAATAAGTAAGATCTGATAATAGTATGGAGATATCGAGAGTGGGTGATAAAGATCGATTCTACAATGAGCATCTCGCAATAATGGCTGGGTTCGTTAACGACGTTCGTTAACCGTACGGCAAACATATTTCTACGATGTCCGCGACACGTCGTTAACGGGGCAAACAGCATAATGCCGCACGTGTCACGGTTGCGATCCGCGTACTCCATTCAGAGAGCAGAGAAAAGTGCTTCCGATGGCTTCAGACCCTAAGGGAGCCGGCCACGTGTCCCAGAACAGGACAAACAGAGAGTAGACGTGGCCTTCTCCCCTTTTAAATGGGAATCCCACGATGATGGATTCACTCGACCGTGAAACATGAAACATAGAAACTTTAATCGAGTGTATTTTGAGCACCAAAAATGGATCTGAATCCCCTGTCATTAAACTTTGTAGTTTGATGGAACTTTTTTTAATTTGATATAAACTGCATATGCTGAAGTGACCTTTACAAGAATTATATCATGAGAAAATGTAGCACAAGTTGTGCGCAGTTCACTTTTATTATAATAAATTGTCAAAAAGTGTGATGTCGTTAATTCGGTGACATTTTTCAGCCAGATAAATCTGCCGGACCATTTGTCCTGAAATATCCTCTACAAATATTAACCGACGTTCACTTTGAGCTTCACATGAATTCGCGTGCAATTTCGAACGGACAACAGAGCGAAATTCACCAGCGTGTGGGCACCGTCGATTTATGGATGGTTTTACGCCCTTATCGTTCGTCCCACCGGGATCGAAGAAATATACTCGATCGTTGCGATTACAGGGCGTAAATTTGTGTTACAATCTCGAACAGTTGCGCGATCCATCTATCTCGGATTTACGAGAGAGAGAGAGAGAACCCGTAACCCCGGCGTATTGTTCACCGTGGGATGCGCGATGCACTTTCGTCATGGACACTCACGCCGAGATCGTCCTTGTTACAGGACGTTACTGATCCATGTCCAACGGGATTTCACGCTTCCATGATCGCTGGTACATATTGCTCTCCTGGAAAGGGCTGCGCGCGCTCATCCGTGCGAGATATATTGAAAATTGAACGGTCGATTCTGTTCCCCCATTGTCGGTTGAATGAAAAAAAAAAATGTTGTATTTAGGATACATATCTGGAAATACAAGAACACCTTCAATTTCGATAGTACTCTATACGTAGACTGCATTAACATTGTAATTTTATAATAATATAAATGAAGAACTATACAGTAGAACACCGTTTATATAAACCTGTCGGGGAACAAGTTTGTTCATTTAACCAGGTTGTATATTATTATAGAAGTCTACCTACTTCTCCCTACCACCTATGATTTTTCCCTCAGCTCGAGAGTGCAGATAATTAGGCACTACTAAAATTTCATTCGTATAAGAAATGGCGATTATATAAACGGAGTTTAACTGTATTTTATGTAGAATTTACAGTTCGTTGGTCATGGTTGCATATATCAATTTTGACTCGTAAAATAGCGAAATTTCGGTTAACCATGATGGGATCTCACCATAGGTGAATGCACTCTTCGGATGAAGTAGGTCTTGTGTAAACAGTCCCTCGCGTCGCCCCCGTGCGCAAATAGACAATGTCCCCATAGCGGAGACCGCAGAGAGCCCCCGTCTGATCGGCGACGTTCCTTTTCCCCCATATGTCGATTTATGGTCCCGCCATTAGGGACGGTTCCGTGCTGCGCCGCGGGAGTTCCAGTTCGATTCGTAGACAACAGGATATCGTTTCCACCGAAGACGAACGGCCCTCTTATTGTTCTCTTTTGTTGTGACCCGGCCGGTGATATATTTCCGTGTGTTTACACACAATATCGTATTCATAGTAAATCCGAGCAAACATCGCCACGGGGAGAGGAGAATCTGTAGATTTATGATCGTCACGTGGATCACGCAACATTTTGTTACCTCTGTTTTATATGTTATATGGGAACAGTAATATACTCGGTACTAACCCGAACACGACCGGTGATTTCAATGCCAGCACAAGGGAGGAATCTTTCGATTTACACGATCGAACATATGTTGACAATATTCTACGCGATTATAGATGTAACTGGCCCGAAGTTGTTATCAAAAATACTCGTTCTTTCTGCGTTACATAAGATGACTGCAATGTTACATTACAAGATTGCAACGTAGTTTAAATATTGTCACAATCGGAACAGTAATCGACTAATGAAATTAGGATGTTCAAGGAATGCCACGAAACGAACTTGACCTTGAATTATCTTTTTTAATGTACCTATCGATGAACAATCGATTATCACTGGGTCATTTTTTTTCTCGTTACAGAGACATCTTGACAAAGGAAGCGACCTTGCCGAGGCGGCGAGCGCAAGCGGACTCCGCGAACTCGCCCGATCCTTGAAGCAACACCTCCGAGGATTCGGTTCCCGCCTGGAGGACAGGCGTGAGTATCTCGAGGATACGTCGAGATGTTGCCTGCTCCAAGACAGGGCGTACGAGTGGGCCCAGGAGGCTCGTCTCGCGGGCGACAGGAGGGCCCAGCAGTTCCTGATGGCCAGACCACCCCTGCCGGTCGAGCATTTCACGGAAATGATGGCGCTCGCCGAGAAGCTCGGTAACGAGATCCTCCTGGAACAATGCCGTATAGCGAGAACGAAGTGCGCGGAAGCCCTCGAGATGGCGAGGACGACTTCCGCACCGGGCAGTCCAGCCAGGAGAAGATCGTTCGCTGCATCGGAGTCCGCCACGTCCTGGGAGGATAGTCTGGCCAAAAGTACGTATATTACTTTTACAATAAGTATGCCAACGATTCACGAAATCTCGGATATTCTGAATCTATAACTGTAATTTTTCATTCACTGTTGCGAAGAATTTTGTCTTTTGAAGATACAGTGAAGTGCAGGGTGAAGGGTATCTTTTTTGAATATTTTTGAAATATCGAAATTAGTTTTCAGAAGTTCTTTAAAAATATCGAGACGTATCGGTTTTGAAATTTTCTTTTTACGAAATTATGTCAACGTATTTCGGTACTCACAATCAGTTCTACACGGTACAATATCATCCGATGTTAACTATATCGTTGTATTTACATAAACATGACAACATCGATGTTTCCCGTTCCAACAGATAACCTGTCGATCGTAATGCTCTTATTTGGTACTGTCCATTCTCCAGGTAACTTATCGTATGAACGAAGTCAATTGAGATCCATAGTCTTTTGCGCATTAATATCCAAAGCGCCGTAATAAACATGAAAGCACTTCGGTTACAGGATTTATTACAGTTGAAACGTTTTCACAGTATGCCTTATCACCTTTAGACACATATTTGTCCTGTTATATCGACTCGGGTATCATCCAACTATCCACCAGTCCCACGAGGATATAGCGTCTATAAAATACGAAATTTATCAGGAACCTCGTGGGATGACAGTGACAGCAGCGCGTCGTACGCTTGCCCCATGGAGAGCATAGGATCCGCGGGAAGCGGCGGTCGTCCGGTGCTGGACAACATCGCGGAGCTACGTGAGAGCGCGGAACAGCTCCTGGACTGCTCCCCGCCCCGGACGCCGCCCCGGAGCCCTGCTCCACGTCGTCTGGTGAAGCCACCGGTGAACTCGCACCTTCACAGAGCGGCCAGCATCGCCCCCGGCATGAAGGCGAAAAAGTGCGTGCATTATCTCTCAATGATTTCCCTTCGAGTCGAGTCGAGTCGCACGTTCCCCCCACATCTTTTCTTCTCATCTCCTTTGGCCCGCGGCAATTAACGATGGACGCGCCGCGTAATTACCGTTACCGGTCTGATTAATATTCTCATTAAAAGTTTCCAGCAGAAACACCAGCCACCAAAGTCCCCTTAGCGTTGTGTCGCGTACGCAACGTGGGAGATCCCGGGGGTTTTGCGCGCGTGTTACGTTTCTCGTATGATTTTTCCTTCCGTGTTTTTCGAGGCGTCTCTTAGACGTCGCACAATGCGCATAGTTTATCTATAATAATTCCCATTATGCGATTATGCGTGGTGTTGTTAAGTCGCGGTAATATAGTTAACGAGGATGTTCACCTTGCAGAACAATACTGCTTATAATGAGGGAAATGATACAGACCGAACGAGACTACGTGAAGTCCCTCGAGTACATAATAGAGGTAAGCTGTCCGTGGAATATGTGCGCCTGGGATCGCTCGATCTTGCCGGATGATTAATTCGGTGCGTTGTTTTTTCTCGTCGAAGAATTATATTCCGGAGCTGGTGCGGGAGGACATCCCTCAGGCCCTCCGTGGGCAGCGCAACGTGATCTTCGGGAACGTGGAGAAGATCTACGAGTTTCATAGTCAACACTTTCTGCGGGAACTGGAACAGTGCGAGCAGTCGCCGATGAACGTGGGACAATGCTTCCTCAGACACGTGAGTGTTCCTTTATTTGGTATTCGTTCATTCTTCAGGAATACTTTTTTTTTTGGATATCAGCTCGCAACTTCTTGTGGGTTTCACGTTGTAATGCTATTTTCTTCGTCGTTGTAATACCTTCTTGAATCGTTTGAATTTCTCCTCGGGGCCTTCTTTAACTTCCTTCTTTAACCACCTTCTTGCATTAAATCCTTCCTATGTATCGTTATTGGTTACATAAGACTTTCTACATGACGTAAAGGAACTTTGCTCTAAATTCTACTACATAGTACGATCCGTGTGCATGTGTTACAGGAGAAGAAATTTTATCTGTACGCGCTCTACAACAAGAACAAACCGAACTCGGATTCGCTGATGGCCGAGTACGGGACCGCGTTCTTCAAGCAGAAGCAGCTCGAGCTCGGGGACAAGATGGACCTGGCCAGTTACTTATTGAAGCCGGTGCAGCGAATGGGAAAGTACGCGTTGCTTTTGCAACAGCTGGTCAAGGCGGGCACAGACCTCTCGGAGCAAATATCCGGCAAAGATGAGAAGGAAGAGAAGGAGGACGGTCTGAAGCCGATGGTCGAGGGGGAGGCTGATTTGAGGGCGGCCGAGCAGATGGTACGCTTCCAACTGCGTCACGGGAACGACCTACTGGCGATGGATTCTCTTCGAGACTGCGACGTACGTATATCACAATTATATCACACGTTCGAGGGGTAAGACGATAAGCTACGTATAAGTCACGGGGTCGATAATGGGCTAACAAGTAATGCATTTTCTTTCCACCGTGGTCTTGTATTCGTACGGAAAATAAAGAGAAAAAAAAACGGGTGGAAATTATAGGTGAACGTGAAGGAGCAGGGCAGACTACTCCGACAAAACGAATTCTTGGTCTGGCAGGGTAAAGGCAAGAAATGCTTGCGACAGGTCTTCCTGTTCGAGGACCTTATCCTCTTCAGCAAGGCGAGAAGATTCCCCGATAGGAAGGTGAGAAAGAAGAACCGAGTTCACGGTTCTCGTATATGTCCGTGATTTCTCTTGTGGGCGAACGCGACCGATACCATTCTCTGCCTCTTTTGTTCCAGAACCTCGACATCTACATCTACAAGCACAGCATCAAAACGACGGACATCGGGCTGACCGCCGTGATCGCGGACTCGCCCACGAAGTTTGAGATTTGGTTCCGCAAGAGGAAACCGGGCGACACGTACACGTTGCAGTGCGCGAGCGAGGACATTAAGAAAGCCTGGACAGAGGAACTGAGCAACCTTTTATGGAAGCAGGCGCTGCGAAACAGAGGTATATATATATATATATATATAGGCGGGACTTTGTGCGTTTTGAAATGTCGCGAGTCTTCTTCGGGTCTTTGTGACCGGTGAGTTTAACGAGAATGCCTTTTGCGATCGCAGAAGTGCGCCTGGCGGAGATGTCGAGCATGGGCATCGGAAACAAACCTTGTTTGGACATTAGGCCTAGCGCGGATCAGATCAATGACCGTTCCATCAGTGTAGCTCAACTCTCGAAAAGTGAGTACGACGAAGTTGTTCAGGTTGCTGGATGGACGAACGGAGTTTGTATATTTAATTTCAACTTGTCCGTTGTCAGCAGCACCTAGATTTAGAAATTCGATAGCTGTGTCGATGTCCGAAGACTCGGGTCGCTGCAGCAGGAGGCCACACAGCGTAATCTCCGTGAGTTCATCGTCGAGCAGCGGTGGCAGTAGTGGTCCTCCGACGACACTGAACCTTGGTTTGGACACGAGTCCTCGACCCCATCATCGTAGCACCACGCTCAACAGCCAATGCAGCGTTGGTACGTAACGTGTCTGAGATTAAAACATCTTCAACGGATCGATCGTTGGATGAATTTCTTCCATATACATGTATATAATGTTGTACCGATTTCATTCCAGAAAGTGGAATAATAGCTGATATTTCAATCGTCTCGGACGATGGTGGTGACGGTACCGAGAGAAGTCACTGGAACTCGACCCTAGAGAGTCCCACGTCCCACCTGCCAACCACATCCACGCCTCTCCAATCACCAACCAGCGCGACCGCAGCGACAACAGTTACCTCGGCTTCTTCGTCCGACACTAATCTCGCACCCTACGACCAAGACATGTCCATTAATTTATAAATGCGCTGCCCCTGAAAAAGGCGGCACTAAACATAGAGCAGAATCTATATGTTCTCGATTCACTTGCAAAGTTGTCTCGTGGTGAATGCAGCGTGACTCAGCCTGAACGGCAATACGATGCCACGGTAACGTGTGGCCGTGTAGAAAATATTTAGAGCGCGTATTTTCTTGTGCAATCGTAGCTACAACGATACTACTCGGACGAAAGTATAACGCCGTTACGGAGAGACTGATAGACCGCTGCATTACGCTTACCGAGAAGTTCCATAAACGACCGTCCGGTTGCATACCTATTACGGACAGGAGACGTTCAACAGACCACGGGGCACAGGCATGCTATAGAGACAAACGTTCAGGGTAGCTCAACTTTCAAGTGAATTTATCTTTTGATACGCTTCACACACACACCACACACATACACACACACACACACACACACACACATATATGTGTTTCACTGATCTACATGATCGCATAGTTGTCACGTCTGAATTTTTATAAACCATTAATTTCCAGAAGTAACGACGGCAACGTGTATTTTCTTATACTATATCCCCTCCGAATCCACCAACGTGCTCAAGAGAATCATATATATATAGATGTGTATTGGCTGCATGTATTACAATGCGCTGCAATACCGTGAACGGCATGCACCGGTTACCATCTCCTTTTTCTCATTACCTCATTCCTGGATACTAACGACTGAGAATATTCTTCGATTCCCAATGACACGTCCGATGCTACTTTTATACTTTATTTATATATGTGTAGTTAATAAATCAATTGATATTCCGTCTCCACGTTGTGCCCGTGCTCACGGTGACACGAGGACGCGATTTTCGTTCAATGAAACACCTGAAGACATATCGGTTCCTGTTCTCTCTTCGGGTATTCCATTAGCTCTTCAAATCTTCGTCCGTCTCTGATGCATTTTCGATCATGAATCCACGCGTCTCTTCAGGAATGTCAAGCAAACTTATATTCTTTTTATGTCAGTCATTTGTGAAACCTTTTATCATCTGTAGGTGTATACCTAACTCTGGCCTGTACGCGAAAGCCAAATTGCTACCCCCCACTCAGTCTCTTCGTTTTTCTTTTCGTTCTCACGAATTATTTACGTTTTAAGAGAATTACGTTGTCATCGATACCAGTGTGGACGTTTTGGAAAAGCTTCGAAAACTATCGTTTGGCAAGCTTGACTTAAGACGCTCCGCACTCGCGCATTTCAATGCCAATTTCTTTCTTTCCGAGGCGCCTCAGCGTTTCGACTGTGCTGATTCAATTGTGGATTGTCGATTGATATAATCGGGACAAAATGGTATTAATATTCATGGACACATAAATGTATGTACATTACTCAATTGAAATTTTTAACAAACACCTCGCTATTCGTCTGTATCGATTCCGATCACAGTCACGCTCGGCGAGCTTAGCGCCCGAAGAAAGAGAATGGATGAACACACGTAGCAATCAGCAATTATCCTGTTACAATAATTCTGTATTGTTACATCGCTTTCAAGTCAGTCGATTAGCCATTGTTATTGCCAAGGTCTGCCAAGGTATCTCGACGATACCTTATATGGACAGTGACCAAAATCGTTTCTTTCGTATTCTGGGGTACGAGACAAGAATTTTAAGATATGTAGAAGATGTAGTTTGTAGCACGTAGTTCATTACAAAGAATTTTTTCCGGCGCAGTCTGATGCACCCGTTATGTATTATCAATCGTTTCTTTTCTAATATTTTTCTAACCAGTCGTAATTTAGTTGTATTATTACACCGTGCGATCATTTCAAGAATCGAAATTACAGGAAGCGTTGTTCGAGGATCGCCGGAAATCGCGTCGCGACAAAAATGGAAATGAACGCATGCAATAAAATCAATGCATGCGGACCGGGCATCCCCCGTTTTTTTTTTTTCGAGAGCGTGACCAAACAGCAAACGAAAGTAAAGCGATTTTTCTATTTTCCAATGGGATACCAGGCATGGTACAGTTTCTCGAATCGTGGGATGTCGAATTAATGACGATAATAACATCCGGTACCTTAAGATACACCGATAGTCACTTAAATGTTACACGCTCGTAGATATTTATTAATATTTTTTTAAGTAGATCATTTTAGTCTGTAGATTTAAGTATCCGCATCATTCTAACGAAATGTATATAAATACATATATATTTACATTGATAACATGATTATTTCAGTATTGTACTGTGTCTAACACCGATGTATTTTATTACTTGCTAAATATACTGTATTGGGTGCCTTTTGTAGCGAAGTTCAACCTTTAATTTTCTATCACATTATCCTCTTTCCGTGAAACATATATGTCGGAGGCAGGGCGAAGTCCTTCATCATCGGACCTGTCGGAGTTTGATCGGTGACGTTCTCCATCGGATCACCCCCTTAGCACTCAAACGATGCACAAAATTCTACGCAAACGCAACGCTCGATCTTGTAGCACAACACGAGACACGTCAACGAGCCCACGGGCTTGACAGAATGTTCGCGTACGTCTTTACGTTTTCTCTCTTCATACGCACACAAAAAACGACTTTTCTCGAAGCTGGTGTTCACTCTACCGTAGCCGAAACTATTCTGCCGTCCGTGATCACATGCAACAGGGTCCCAGCCCATTTTCTTCAAGGGACCCTATCTCGCATCTCTTTTTGCGCCGCGCGCGAAGAGGGGTAAGAAAGGTAAACGGGGACTGTTTTATTGCCCCTTCGCAGGGCAATTACTAAGGTACGTCCAAGCTTCGGACTCTAAACTATCCTATGGTCAACGCATAAACTAAATACCTAAATTGTTATTTTACAACTACACTTAATCCTACACAGACGTGTAATGCCAAAAGTTTACAAATATTTTGTAGAATAGACAAGCGTTACACGTCGTTGCCATCACGCCCCGACATGTATTTACTGTAAACAGAGAACGTGAAAGGTTTATTTACGTAGACCAATCCCACAGAAATTTTATTGCATTTAAATACATACAATGAAACCCGCGAGACATTTTTTCGAAATATCGATCGAACGCGCGAGAACTCGAACGATCGATATTTCCGGTATCGGTCGAGATGTCCGTTAGATACTGCACGCAAGTGCACGAAGTTTTACTAATTTATCCGAAGTCTTTGTTTATAATATTAAACGGTTCTTTTTGTAATTATTTCCCACAAGAAGTTTTGAGGTGTCGGGTTTCGTACATTTTCGCGGGTTGACATTTAGTATATCGTCTAATTGTGTAAGAAGCGTATAAAAATCAGTTTTGTTTTCGCGAGTGTGCCGTTATATCAATCCTACGAAGCACAAGCCATTTGCGCAATTAGGTAAGTACTTTTTTAGAAATATTTATCTAACACTATACGAATATTCTATGTGACATATTTAATAACCTACTATTATTCGTATCACATTCATTTGGTTAATATCAATCAAAACCACAGTACACACATATCACATAAAAATGTTGACAAGGGCATTCTTGATTTTGAAAATATTTGGTCCCAGCAGACTTTATCCAATTGTCTGCTGCTGATAACAACATATAATTGAAACATTTAACACATTACTCACTATAATAAATTAACAATTCATCTCTGATACAATATATAATTCTAATGTTGATAGTAACGTTGCCTGATTCTTAATTTTATTTACATTATTACAGAAAGCATTTCTTGATATCTGTCATTTGAATCTAAGCAATCTTGCAAACATTCTTCTTTTTAAGATTAATATCACATTTCTCCGTGCGTCACAATTCTTTCTTGGTTTCCTCTAAATTTTTAGACATGGATGTTGATTTTTGTACTGACATCAATTCTGTTGTACTGGTATCCATGTTACTCTTTGATTTCTGCATTTCCAATTCCTTTTTCTTTAAGAAAGATGCCCCAGTAAAACCTATACGTATCAAGCATATTGTAAATATTGTAGATATGAAATTATAATATATAAGGTAAACTATGACTCACCTAAAAGACCACAACCTATCGCAGCAAGTCCACCAACTTTTAATCCCGCTATTAAACCAACTGGTCCACCAACACAAGTTCCAATTACAGCTCCTGTTAATGGATACATACTAGCTTTGTACCTTGCAGCCTTTACAAGGAACTTTTCTCCCTGCTTCACATTTATGCTTGTTTCTTCTATATTATCCTCTACTTTATTCACCAACTCTTTCTGATCCTAGTTACAAAAATGCATATTATTCCCTTGCCATACAAAATGCAAATATATTGGATTATAAGTAAATTAAATAACTTACATTCACAACATTATTAAAGTCAACAAATAATTCATGTAACTGGTTTATGTCTCCCTGTAGATTGTTCCAAGCATGCAGACATGTCTGCTGATGTTGCAAATCCTGCTGATCCTTCTGCAACTGGATATAACTATCTTCAAGTGGATGGTCTTTATCCTGATTTTCATTTTTGGGTGACTGTGGTGGAGACATCGGTAAGTTTAATTGCAACTCTATAAACACATGCATTATTAGTATCAGATTTATACTGCATTCTAAAATCAACATTGGAACCAATATTAGTTACCCAGATATTCTTTAATAGCATTCATCATACTAGTACGAGCACTAGCAGTCAATTTATCAAACTGTTTGATATCTGAATCTAAAACTTGGGCTCTAAGAGTGTCCATTTGATATAATAATTCTTTCAGTTGCTTCACTATCCTTGAGACATTTATATGTTCTTTATGCATTCTCTCCCAATCACGTTGTGCTTGATACTACAAAGACAAAGAAATTGTGTAAGAACATTTGGTGGAAACAAAAAGCTTTATCAAAACACTTACCTTTTGAATGTTACTTTTGTGTCTCTTTAATAAATCAACGTGATGCGGTATAGCGACGTTGAAATTATTTATTTGGATCTCTAGACGCCTAATAGGCTGTTTCATTGAAATGTTTTCTGGCGAGGAGGACATGTTTATCGTCTTTATTGTTTTCTGCGAAGTAATGCCCACTCGGTATTTACATATGTTTTTCAATAACTTTTTAACCACAATTTCCTGGAAATATATCCATTGATAAAATGTCTTCGTCACACTTAATTTTGAAGATTTCTTCTAACCAAAATATTGAAACTTCATGGTGCAAGGTACATCGTAGACAAAGGCACGATTAATTTATTTTCGTAACTGTTTCGAAGTCGTAAAAATAACCAATCAGCTGATTATTTTGTACACATGTAAAGACATGTGTAATGGCACCGACTAGGTATAGGATAGACCTATCATCTTGCGGGACTTCGTGTCTCATGTTCTGAAATACCGATAGTGTAAAAAGTCAGGGATTTTCTGCTGCCCTCTACGGTATGAAAACGGTGAATTTGTGAACTACGTTAAATCCATTCGAGCTCAACTAGTCTAACTTCTACAGTGTTATCGAGTCTAAAGTACGCAATGTTAGATTATGAGTGTCGGTACGTCAGAAAATTACCGAAGGGACCATGGTCGTGAACGGATTCTCTTCCGTCCGTTCGCTGTAAAGTAGACGTATTAGAAAGGAGTCTCGGCTTCAAATCTCGACGGACCTTATTGGTTTTTTTTCGCGTACAAAAAAGTTATTGCGTTTAATATTGTTTTTATGAATATATATATGTATTATTATGTACATTTGAGTAAATTATTTTATTATTCCATTGTTATTACAACAGTTTAACAGT